>NC_135581.1:12792500-13030000 GCF_965152235.1 Eretmochelys imbricata
AGAAGGCTGAGGAGAAACTTCCTGCAAACTCTGTTCCACTTAGTGTCTATGATACCTACCACCAAGCACAGAGCTCTGAGCTCAGACATTGGCTTATAAGGGAGAGGCAGTCTGAAATACTTCAGAGAGAGAGAATGTGTGCGGACACGTACACGTCCATTTCCTCCCAGAGCCCATGATGGGGATGGGGGAGGTGAAAGGTTAATTTTTTTTTGGAAGTTTTGCGGCTATTTCAGGAGCTGATTTGAACTCGTTTCCTGTGGGCTCCTGCTGAGGTGTGTTGCCATCTTGATTCACATGTAACCAGGGTGCAGCAGCTCGTTTTCCCGTAGCTAGATGTAAAGGGGAACACCGGCAGTGCTGTTCTGCACCCCTTATTTGCTGGGCCCCGCACTGGGTGTGTGACTCCAGTAGGCTCAGGACAGGAATTCTGGAGGGGAGGTGTGGGGCTGACAGCCCATTCTAGCCAATCAGGACTTAGAGATGGAGCCCTCACTTCCCTACAGTCTGTCTCCTGTCCCCCACCCCTCCCGGCAGGTTTCTTTAATTACAATCTCAGAGGTAATTTTTGACGGATCATTAACGGTTCAGAGTAAACAAGGGGAATTCTCTGAATTATTCGCCATGAGCACAAAGGGAAATTGACTTTCATCTTCCCCCTGTTCTTCCAGTGAAGATCTGGGATCAAAGCCACATGGAAGGAGGGAGCCCGCTGGCTGCTGTCTTGCACCCTGAATCAGCTTGAGATGGAGAAGCAGAGCACTCCAGTTTATCTTGCTGTTACCCAGCAGAGGCAGGACCTCAACAGGGAGGTCCCCTCTCTTTTTATGTTGGTGGCAGGGGCCTGTTACACAACTGGGATCAACATGGGGGAAGAATCTCACATACACGGGGCCTGAGCAATACACCAGCCCTTCTCCCGTCCCCCTTAGGTCTGGGGTGCGATCTCTCCCAGAAAGCCATGTGAAGGATGAGGGACTCATCTCCATTCACACACACGTGCTTTCTCTTCACCATCAGCAAGTAGGGACACCGAATCACTGGAGAAACCAGCTTCACTTTTGAGCGTATTGTTGGCCAGGAGCACTTTGGTCCTGAAGGCTAAACCCAGAGTCCAGCACCAAGTGTAAGGAGGGGGGAGTGTGATGTTCCTGTGATGGGGGATCAGGACCTGAGAGCTGGGTCCATTCTAAATGCCAGGCCATTGCTCTTCAGGAATATTCTGGTGTCAGGGAGACTGACTCTACCAAGGGCTCTTTGCCAGGGGAATCACCCCAACCATCCTCTCTATGGGAAGGTGGAATTTTCTTAGGGGCCTGGCACAGGCCTCAGGAGAACGGGACTGAATTAAAGGGGTAGCTCTGGTACTAATGCCAGGTGCCCACCCTCCCACTCCCAGTTTGGTGAAACTCACCCATGAAACCCCCCCACATCTACTCTCTGTCCATGTCACACCCTACGTGGCAAGCTCCCCTAACCTACACAGGCCCCCAGACTGGGATCACGCACAGTGTCACAGCATGCCTGGTAGCAAACGACCGAGGGAAGGTTATTGACAGTCATGTTGGGGCTCCTTCTAGCCGGGACTTTATCTGCCAGGCATGAATATTATTTTAATACCAAGTTTGTCCTGGCTATTCTTCCAGGTGAGAGGAGGGATTTTGGGAGCCCTCCCTCCAGCTGTCAGTCAGCAAGCCTTTCCTTTTCCTGGCTCTTTGGAGACAGCAGCCCCAGCAAGGTGAGACAGTGGATGCTTTTCCTTTTGTTAATAGCCATGCGTAATCTCCCCACAGAGGGACCCTTTGTCCTCGACGCTAGCCACCAGGAGTCATTCAGGGACAGATGAGAAGCTATAATTGGTCTGTGACAAATTAAACCATTTTTCCTTAGGAGATGAGAGCAGGACTGTGGTGTGGGTCTGGCACCCATCACGGGGAGGGGAGTGGTGGTCGGAATAAGCGCCTTGCAAATTATCACCCATCACGGGGAGGAGGTGCTGGTCTATGAAGAGCAAAGGGATGCGGTTTTACATTTTTCACTATAGCTGCCCTTTAGGGTTCGATGGGGGCAGCTGGGGTGCGAGGGGGGTGAGCAGGGAAAGGCTGAGTCAGTGAGCTGAAGGAGGCCTGAGGAAAGGGGCCTGCTGCAAAGCTGGGGCTGTGTTTCCCTCTTTCTTTATCATCTAAACCCCAAGGCTCAGATGCGCAAAGGTAATTAGGCTCCTACAGAAGTTAGGCACCTAAATACATTTTGAGGAGCTGAGCCCAAATGCCTATTTCTCCTCCTCCTCCTCTGTCTCGACACTGCCAGTGCTTTATAACACACTAAAGGAAAGGTCCCTGCTCCATGGAACCTGCAACCTGGTGCAGATGAAACCCTCGCTACGGAGACGTTCTTAACCAGTCACCGTGGGCTGGGAAACAGGGCCAGGAGGCATAGGGGAGGAGCTCAGGAGAGGTGGCTGGTTGAATCGCCTTTCATGGATCCCTGGCCTAGGAGCTGACAAACTCATTGGAGCACAGGACAGGAGAGAATGGAGCTCAGATCTCATTTGGGAGACGAATGGAGAATGAATGAGAAGATGACTAAGCATCAGGTTTGTGGTGGGCTTTGTGGAAGAAGAGGACCTTCAAGAGGGAGAAAGAGGCAAGGGGAGAGGCTCTGGGAATCAGACCAGGCAGGGTGATCCACACATAGGGACCAATGGTGAAGAAGGCACAGAGCTGGTAGTGGGTGAAGCAGATGAATGGGGGGTCGAGGCTAGCAGTGTGTAGCTGAGACCAGGGGCTGAAGCGCCAAGGAACTAGATCAGCTGCATGGGTCTGGGGCAGAGTTATACAAGGCCTTGAAGTTTGAACTTGAAAACAAGAAGGTTCTACTTGGTGCAGTAGAGAAAGAAGAGCTGGAGAAGGGGTGACATGTTCGCATCAATGGGCTAGGACCTTGGCCAGCTGCATTTTATATGGACAGCAAGGAGAGGTTGCAGACATCAAGAGGGGAGATGATGAGGGTCCGGATGAGAGATGGACACACAAAATCAGACCTTAGTGATGTTGCATGGGAAGAAACAAGAGTCCGGATGAGGGGGAGGGAAGAGACAAAGATGACCGCCCAGGTTACAAGACCTGGATGACAGTAGGGCGAAGATAGGAGTGGGATGAGCGTGGGAGAAAGATTAGGAGCTCAGGTTTAGCCATTTCAATTCGATGGTGAGAAACTCAGGAGGAGACATCAGAGGGGCAGGTTGGGATGTGGATTTGATTGGAGGGTGATAGGTTTGCGCATCACCAGCATAAAGAGAGCTGCTGAAGTAATGTGAGTGGATGACATCGTCCAGAAAAAGGGTGTAGAGACCTGAAACAGAGCTTGTGGGATCCCCATGGAAATGGGGAGGAAGAGGACCTGCCAAAAGGGGACACTGGTGGTCTGGCCAGAGAAGTAGGAGAACAAGGAGCGAGCAGTATTACAAAGGCCAAGGGAGGACAAGTTGTCAAGCAGGAGAGAGAAAGCAATGGTGCCAAAGGCAGTGTTGAGACAGAGGAGGATGAGGTGAGGCTTTGGAGCACAGGCCCTGAGATTAATTAAAAGAGGCCACTGGAGAACCTTAGTGAGAGATTTCAGTGGCAGAAGCCAGGTTGGAGAGGATTTAGGGTGGAGCTGGAGGTGGGGAACTGCTGTAAAGTGCTTAATCAGTGTGTCTAAAGGTGAAGGGAGATGGAGTGATAGTTACAGACACCTCTGGTCTCCCATGCCCCAAAGTGCCAAAATATCACAAAAAAACTTCTCTTGTTCTCGTGAGGTTTCCAACCCAGGTTTTTAGACCCAAGAGGACAGCATAGTTCAGAGCAACATCTGTATTTCCAGGTGGTTAGCTGAACCAAACTATCAAGCTCTTGATGTTCCCCCATGGTTATTTAAAATGACCTATGTGAAGAAGCAATTCTGAGGTAAGCATCCGGACAATCATCTACTAGGCATTTATATTTCAATACTTATAGCTCCTTACCCATAACTATTTCACATTTGGGGACAATGTATACCTTCAGATCAGCGGCACTGCTATGGGTACCCGCATGGCCCCACAGTATGCCAACATTTTTATGGCTGACTTAGAACAATGCTTCCTCAGCTCTCGTCCCCTAATGCCCCTACTCTACTTGCGCCATATTGATGACATCTTCATCATCTGGACCCATGGAAAAGAAGCCCTTGAGGAATTCCACCATGATTTCAACAATTTCCATCCCACCATCAACCTCAGCCTGGTCCAGTCCACACAAGAGATCCACTTCCTGGACACTACAGTGCTAATAAACAATGGTCACATAAACACCACCCTATATCGGAAACCTACTGACCGCTATTCCCACCTACATGCCTCCAGCTTTCACCCTGACCACACCACACGATCCATCGTCTACAGCCAAGCTCTGCGATACAACCGCATTTGCTCCAACCCCTCAGACAGATACAAACACCTACAAGACCTCTATCAAGCATTCTTACAACTACAATACCCACCTGCGGAAGTGAAGAAACAGATTGATAGAGCCAGAAGAGTTCCCAGAAGTCACCTACTACAGGACAGGCCTAACAAAGAAAATAACAGAACGCCACTAGCCATCACCTTCAGCCCCCAACTAAAACCCCTCCAACGCATGATTAAGGATCTACAACCTATCCTGAAGGATGACCCAACACTCTCACAAATCTTGGGAGACAGGCCAGTCCTTGCCTACAGACAGCCCCCCAACCTGAAGCAAATACTCACCAACAACCACATACCACACAACAGAACCACTAACCTATCCTTGCAACAAAGCCCGTTGCCAACTGTGCCCACATATCTATTCAGGGGACACCATCAAAGGGCCTAATAACATCAGCCACACTATCAGAGGATCGTTCACCTGCACATCCACCAATGTGATATATGCCATCATGTGCCAGCAATGCCCCTCTGCCATGTACATTGGTCAAACTGGACAATCTCTATGTAAAAGAATAAATGGACACAAATCAGATGTCAAGAATTATAACATTCATAAACCAGTCGGAGAACACTTCAATCTCTCTGGTCACGCAATCACAGACATGAAGGTCGCTATCTTACAACAAAAAAACTTCAAATCCAGACTCCAGCGAGAAACTGCTGAATTGGAATTCATTTGCAAATTGGATACTATTAATTTAGGCTTAAATAGAGACTGGGAGTGGCTAAGTCATTATGCAAGGTAGCCTATTTTCCCCTTGTTTTTTTTCTAACCCCCCCCCCCCCGACGTTCTGGTTAAACTTGGATTTATGCTGGAAATGGCCCACCTTGATTATCATGCACATTGTAAGGAGGGTGGTCAGTTTGGATGAGCTATTGCCAGCAGGAGAGTGAGTTTGTGGGGGGGGGGGGTGAGAAAACCTGGATTTGTGCTGGAAATGGCCCACCTTGATTATCATGCACATTGTAGGGAGAGTGGTCACTTTGGATGAGCTATTACCAGCAGGAGAGTGAGTTTGTGTGTGTATGGGGGTGGGGGGTGGGGTAAAATTGTAGGGAGAGTGGTTGCTTTGGATGAGCTATTACCAGCAGGAGAGTGAGTTTGTGTGTGTGGTTTTTGGAGGGGGGTGGGGGGGTGAGAAAACCTGGATTTGTGCTGGAAATGGCCCACCTTGATTATCATACACATTTTAAAGAGAGTGGTCACTTTGGATGGGCTATCACCAGCAGGAGAGTGAGTTTGTGCGGGGGGGAGGGTGAGAAAACCTGGATTTGTGCTGGAAATGGCCCAACTTGATGATCACTTTAGATGAGCTATTACCAGCAGGAGAGTGGGGTGGGAGGAGGTATTGTTTCATGGTCTCTGTGTATATAATGTCTTCTATAGTTTCCACAGTATGCATCCGATGAAGTGAGCTGTAGCTCACGAAAGCTCATGCTCAAATAAATTGGTTAGTCTCTAAGGTGCCACAAGTACTCCTTTTCTTTTTGTGGATCTCAAGGGTATCCTTCTGTGAGACAAGGCACTGTTACTGCTTCACGCTTATTCTCATTATGTCCATGGTGTTGGTTTTTTGTTTGGTGAATAAGAAATGAAAGCAGGGTTAAGCACAGACTGAATCTCTAAATGCCCCGAACTCACCAGGCTGGGATGTGGGGTGGGGAGCAGTTAGCACAGAGAGTCTGAAACTAACTTTTTGAAACATTCTTTCCCAGCCACTTGCTGAAATCCTCATGGTGCCTTCCCATTTGCTGCCAATACTCCTGGTGCATCATTCTGGGACAACACAGATACCAACGACCTCCCAGAACAAGGGCTTTTGGTATCCGTGCTGTCCCAGAATGATGCATCAGGAATATTTGTAAAGAACCAGGCAGTGCCAGGAGAATTTCACAAGGGGAGGGCAAAATAATAAAACAAATGTGCTGAATACCCCTCAGAGACTGGTGAGTGGCGCCTACAGCATGTATCTTTGTTCTTGACTCAACTTTCATTTTACAGCTCAGCTTTAGCTTTGCCCTCTTTTCCTATAATAGTTATACTGCACTCCCAATATTCGGGAGGCACCAGTCGGTCTTGGCGCAATAAAGTTGTGACATTCAGGCGTGAAAGTGTTGGGGAGATATAAATATTTAGCCTCCTTTCCATGTTCTTTATAAAATGATTCAGTATAGCAGGTAATATTTAAAAAACATGATGGTTTTTTAACCACAAGGGTTACTAAAGATAAACTCTGATGGAAGAAGCCTTGGGCCAATTTCACCCCAGATGTAAATCTGTTTACTTCAGTGATGTCACAGAAGGCATACATTGGGTTCTCAGAATGGTTCTTTAACATGTTAAGTATCTACAAGTAATAGCCCTTGACATGTGATAGGTGAAACCGGGTAGGCTAGTTGTGAATCTATAGAAACTCAGTGATTATAGTCTGGGAAGCTTACGGAATGCATATCAAAGCCAATATGTGACTTGCGTAAGTGTGATGTAGGTCTGGAGCTAAAATGATAAGAGTCATATCAAGGGAATAACTTAATTAACTGGTTTTGATCAAAGAACTATATGAATTCAATAGCCCAGTTTCAAGAGCTAAATGATGAAGTTTAAAGAAACTGTACTTGACTGAATTATCAATTTTCCTGGCTAAGGAGCTTTAAAATAGCATTAAGAAGGGACAGTCTATTGTTCCAGTTAGGACAATTTCCTCCCACCCCAAAGGATCAGAGAGGTGGGGCTAGAGCTTGTCTTTCAAACACTCCTCTGAGACAGGCAGGGGCATGAGTCAGACAATAGTGGTAAATAAAGGCTACCAAGGAAAACTGTGTCTCTGCCCTCCCAAGTTAATGGTCTCTAGCAGTGTAACTGGGAGTGATGAGCTGCCATCTCTATTATGGTGGGAGAGATTTTTCAATTTATGTTTTATTTTCTGTAACTTCCATTTTGTTGAGGAGTCTGGGTCAGAAATAGTCCTTGGGAAAGTATCAAGACCGCCCAGACATTTAGGGTTTGATCCCAACAGCACTGACTATCCAGTTTCATAGTGAAAAATGTCATTCGCTTAAATAGTAAGATAGAGATGGTTGGATTACTGCAACAAAAGAGAGTGATGCCCCAGAAAAAAGGGTTCGTGTAGTCTTTAAAATACAAAATCCTTATGTGTATGTGTGTGCCATTGTCTGTCTATTCATTCCCTATTCGGCTGCATTTACAGCCACCTCCTTGTTTGGTCTCCATGCCCACTAGTCTTCATTCCAATACAGAATGATTCTCATGGGCACAGTCGGAAAGAACTGTTCAGACAGCCAAAATAATTGCAATTTGTCCATTGTCTTCACACCTTCTTCTTAACGATGACCACCAACTGCTGACTCTGTCGGCTACTGGAATCAGGGTTTGCAGGCATTTTAACCAGTGGTTATGAGCTAGTGAAGCACTTTCCAGAATGATATGAGCAGAGGTGTCCCCCTCAACAGCTCATTCAAGACATAAAAACCAGGTGAAATTCTACCTTCTACATGACTGGACGTATTCTCGATCACAAAGTAGTAGTTACTGAATGCAATTAGTACAAAGAGACAGGAAGAGGGTATTTTACCCAGCAAACCATCCTGTCACCACTTCCATATCTCAAAACCCTGGCTGATCACTGCTGGGTCCAATAGTGGGAAGAAATGTTGATGCTTTATGGTCAGAGCCAGGGGCAACACACTCAACCAACAGGACACCAGCCTGGAAATGTTATCTAACATATTGTTTGTTGTACCATTGTTCCTAAAGAAAATATATTCTAAAAAGAAGAAACTAAATGGTCCCAAAGTGGAACCTTGTCTATTAACTTAAACTGTCTCTGGGCTCCCTCAGAACCTCATCTCTGAATACGAATTTCATATTGGTCCAAGGGGCCTGAGCCTTTTAATGTGCATCTATCAATGACTGTGATAGAGGAAAAGGCCTGCCATTTTCTCCCTTCTACAGACTAATATAGGGCTGATTTCTCTCCTCTGTCTGATTTCCTCCCTCCCCTTCACTGGCTCTATCACTTTCTTTCCATCAGCCAGCACTCAGCAGCAAACTTCTCTTTCCTTCTCCCACCATAAGGGTGATGGACTGAGCATGTTATGTCCAGCAGGCCCTAAAAGCCCAGCCCAGGGCAAAAGATCCTTGGGAAGGTTAGAATTAGTTCCATTTCTCACTCCTCCAGAATTTCTGCTGTCAGTGACTGTGGGTCAACCTCAAGATCGCTCTGTGAAATTAGTTAGCTCCTTCTCCTCTTCAGAGTCATGAAACGGTCTCTGTTGAAGAGACCAACCCTAGGTCCACCAGTTGGTGAGTCCTGTGTGTTTTATGACTTCCCCTGGTGTGTGTGTTTAGATTTGGGTGTATTTACTCTCTGAGCAGCCGCAGTGGTTTTCCTTTCTCAGAGGAGGGTGCTACCAGCTAGTAGCCAAAGCTGTGGTTGGCCATGTGGCATCTGAACAGCCAGGGCCATCTGGGATCAGAAGGGCTGGGGTGGCTTCCTACAGTCACTTTCCCCACTGCCATTCTGGAGGTGATAATATAATTCATATCAGAAGAGTTAGTGGGCTGCAAATGAATTGGAGAAATCAATCCAGAGGGTATAAATGAATTAGCATGTAAATGAGGACACTTGCTCTACATAGTTTAATATTGCCTGCAGCTGTAAATAATTCCAGGGATGGAATCAAAAGCCGCAAACAACTTCATTTTTGCGCTCCTCCCCCGTGCAGGAGCACCTGCAGCTACGACCAACTGATGCTTCCCTCACAGAAATGTAGTGTGGCAGGGAATGCGCGTCGCAGGGGGATTTAAGGAGGATATTTTTTCCCCCCTGGCTGCACATTATTTACAAGGCTGCTGGCTCATGGCTTCTTGCATCGACACATTGTGTGCATGCATGCCACCACGGCAGCAGTAGTTGGGAAGACTGTGAAAGGGAGGGAGGGGGGAGGTTTCGAAAGGGTGCTGGGGGAAGGTGTGTGTGAAATAGACACCCACCTCTCCCCTGACCTTGCAACATGAAAACGCCTCCAACCGGGCAGAGGGCAAACAGAGGTTCATCTTCTACCCCACTCCTAATTGCGGAAGGGAATGCAGGAGAGGGGAGTTCTACCCAGAACTTAGGGCGGGATGGTGGGTCACACATACACAGCATAGCTAATAGGCCCCGTTCTGTTGTCCGTCCCTATTAGAGTGTCCAGATGTCCCAATTTTATAGGGAGAGTCCCAGTTTTGGGGTCTTTTTCTTATATAGGCTCCTATTACCCCCCACCCCCACCCCATCCCGATTTTTCACATTTGCTGTCTGGTCACTCTAATCCCTATTCAGCAAAACACTGAAGCACGCGTCTAAGTTCTATTGGTTTCAATTGCACTTAAACATTTGCTCACGTGCTTTGCTGAGCTGAGGGCTACGGAAGGTTCCAGAAAGACGTGGGGGAGTGGAGATAACAGCCGGCCTCCCTGGGTGCCTGGCGAGCAGGAGGTAAGGGATAGGTGTGGGTATAGTAACTTGGTAAGGACATGGGGAAATGGGGCTGCCCCGGGTGACTGGTGGAGAGCAGCATTAGGGGCGGCTATAGAAAAGCTTGGAGGGTTGATGTTCTCTCCAGTGGTGGTGATGACCTTGGAAGCAGGAGGGTATCCACACCACAGGCAGCGGGCCTAGGAATAGGAAGGCTGCGGGACAAAGGGATGTGACAGCTGGGGGTATGGCCCATCTTGGCCTAGAGGGGATGCAGGGGTTTTGACAGGCACACACATCCCTTTGAAAAGGCTACGATAAGCCTGTGGTTTTATCTGCCTCTTTCCCTTGTTTATGGCCAGCTTTGTAACTCTCTGAGCGTGTTCTTTAAACCCTGGTTCTCTACAGCTCCCTCTCCCTGTGAACATTCCTGTTTCCTATGCTTAGTAATGGACCTGCACCCTGTTAATATGGGAACAAGATGGGGCTGTGCGGGTAGAGACTATCCCATTGATACTACTGGCACTGAGAACCAGGGCGCGAGGTGCCTTTGGCTAGCTAGGTAGTGATACAGCCTCGCTGTCCCATTGCTGATCATTAACACTTTGGGAGGCCTTATTACCCTAACCTATGTACCTCACAGAGGAAGAGATGAGGAGTTAGTGCAGGTGGCCTAGACTCAGAATGGAAGTCCCTGTTCTTTTTAACTTTTTAACTCTTTAGCAGTGGTACCAAAGTCCTGCTGGAGATAGCCCTCCATTATTATTAGTGCTGTAGCCCCTGCAGGCCCCAGGGTGCCAGGCGCTGTACAAACACAGGCAGACCCTGCTCTGAAGAGTTTGTAATTCAAATAGCAAAGACAGAGAAAAGATGGGGAGGACATTGGTTCAGTGTCCTGGTACAGGCTGGGAGGTACCTTTCACAGGTAACTGGTTTGGAATGTAGTATCCAAACCAGAGATACGGAGAGGTACACCATGGTACCAGAAAACTAAGGTAAAAGACTGATAAATTTTAGTCGTGGGTGATGTACAGAGTGTTTTTCGCTTGTAAACAGCTCTGATATAAATATAGGTAATTTTGGGGGTGTATTTCAAAGCACACCTTCTCTGGAAGGTGAACTGGCACGGCAAAAGAGAGCGAACCACTTCCCTTTGGTATGGTATTAACTCTTTCTTTTCTGTATTGTACAGCTTTGTCTTAAGACAATAAACTTGGCTAAGCTGGGTTATCTGGTGTCTTGAACGTTTTTAATATTGAACCACAAGACTAGTCGTGCAATTGGCTATACTTTTAGCAATAAAACACATATCTTCTGATCACCCTCCTTCCCTGAAATGCTAGAAGCCTTGAGAGAACCCAGCTGCAGAGTCCCTGCAGACAAAAAACCCTAGAGAGTATCCGGATTTGAAGTCCACTTACTACCTACTAGTGTCTGCAATGCTAGCAATTCCTGACGAGAAAGTTGGACATGGGATTCCTGTTGCTGTCATGGGGCCCTGTAATATTCTAGCACTGGAAAAGTCTTGGCTGGGGAGTCCCTTGTAGTTCACAAAGGCCTTGGCCTTCAGGCCTTTCATCACATCACGGAGTGGTACTATGACAGCCTGGCTTTGGATCTCCTTGGGTGGCTCCAAGAAGTTCTATTGCGAAGTTTTTGAACTGGCTGTGCTGACAAGAGCAGAAAGATAGGTCTCCACACTCTTTTATCAGTGGTTCCCTCTTGTTTTTGACACTGACAGATCATTGAGTTCTTCTTTTATCAGGTCGGCGTTTCAGGTTCTGCACTAACTAGATCTCCCAGGTGGACTGGAAACACTGATTAAGACAGATAGAGTGAATGCAAGTCCATTAAATTGTTAATAAAGAATATTACACACATACCTTAATCTGCAGCTAGCCTGACACTTTATAAAAGTACATTAGGATGTAATCCAATTGAAGCCACAATATCAAGAACATCTTATCTCATCACAAATTGAAATTATATCATATTCCTCATTTCTTAAATTAAAAAGCTAAAACCTTTTAGTTTGCTCTCATATGCTTGTGTAAAACTTAATCAGTGGTTTTAACAACATTATTTTTCAATATGGGCCATTTCTGCTCTCATTTATTTACAAGAGAGAACTTCCTGGTAGGAGAAGTGATTCAATTTGCAGGAGGATACATCAAGCACTTAAGGATTTTGCACGGATTGATTGATT
This sequence comes from Eretmochelys imbricata, assembly GCF_965152235.1. Classification (NCBI taxonomy): domain Eukaryota; kingdom Metazoa; phylum Chordata; order Testudines; family Cheloniidae; genus Eretmochelys; species Eretmochelys imbricata. The sequence goes on from NC_135581.1 coordinate 12,804,680, forward strand.
ATTTATCATGTTATCTTGCCTGGAGTCGTCTGATATGGCTGTGCTCTCGCTATCTCTCATTCCACCTAATGCTCTTCCTTTTTCGTCTCCTTCCCTTTCAGCGCTCGGGGCCTTCTCTTCTGTGTCTGTGTGCATGTTGGAGGAGGAGGGGGTCAGGGGAGGCAGGGCTTTTGCAGCCTCTGCTGGGATGAAGATGTTGGAAGGAATGAAGTGAGATATTAGTATAACTGGGAGAGATTGGGGCTGAGGGGAGGGTGAAGAATGGCTGGAGACTCTACCAGTGTTCCTTCTGTGTTAATCATGCTGCTAATATGTACTGTTTCTCTGGAGTATGCTTTCATCCTTAGCTCACCAAGCACTTTACAGAGGCACCTTGCTTACAGAAGAGGAAACTGAGGCACAGAGTGGTCGTATGCTGTACTGAAAGTCATAGGGTGGGTCCAGGGCAGAGCTGGGAACAGAAAGCAGCTCTCTGGAGAGGCAGCTCTGTGCTTCGTGCAGTAGAGGGCATAACTGCCCCTGAGCCCCGCCCGCCAGGCTTGGCCTCCCTAGAGCAGCGCAGCTACCCCCTGTGCTGTGCTCCTATCCTGGGGGGGATTCTCTAAGTGCAAGAAGGCAGATCTGCCTCCACTGGAAAGGAAGCTGTCTCAGCGATGGTAGTATTTGAATAAGGGGCTCCACAAAACTGCCCCCTCCCCCCCCCCATGTCCCAGCAGGCATTGTGCTTGCAGAGAAGGAAGAGGGACTGTGAAATCTATTCTCATTTCAAGGGAAACTTTTTCTCCGAACTATCGCCTTACTCAGCAGGGCACTTACATAAGAATGGTCCTACTGCGTCAGACCAAAGGTCCATCTAGCCCAGTATCCTGTCTTCTGACAGTGGCCAGTGCCAGGTGCCCCAGAGGGGATGAACAGAACAGGTAATCATCAAGTGATCCATCCCCTGTCGCTCATTCCCAGTTTCTGGCGAACAGAGCCTAGGGACACCATCCCTGCCCATCCTGGCTAATAGCCACTGGTGGAGCTATCCTCCACAAACTTATCTAGTTCTCTTTTGAACCCTGTTATAGTCTTGGCCTTCACAACATCCTCTGGCAAAGAGTTCCACAGGTTGACTGTGCGTTGTGTGAAGAAATACTTCATTTTATTTGTTTTAAACCTGCTGCCTATTAATTTCATTTAATGACCCCTAGTTCTTGTGTTCTGAGAAGTAGTAAACAACACTTCCTTATCTACTTTCTCTACACCAGTCATGATTTTACAGACCTCAATCACATCTCCCCTTAGCCGTCTCTTTTCCAAGCTGAAAAGTCCCAGTCTTATTAATCTCTCCTCATACGGAAGCCGTTCCATACCCACTTCTGCTGATCCACCAGGTTGGTGGATGTCGGAATCCTGCTGGGAAGGGTTGGCTACTTGGCTCCTGCTGTCTCCTGGTGGCAGGTGTGGTTCGTTAACTCCACCCTGAAGGAAGGCCTTAATGACAGTTAGAAGGGAGGTGTATGAGGCAGCGAGGGTATGGGACTGAGCCGTGCTAAGGGGGAAGAACCTTGAGGACGGTCAGTCGTTGGGAGAAGGCTGGGGCTCATGTTAACCCAACCAATCCCCAGGAAGGGGTGCTGAATTTTGACCCTACTCAGTATGTACTGGCTGCCTTTTGGAACAGGGTGGGGATGCCAGCGTCTCTCATCTAACCAAGGAAGCACCACTGGGCATGATCAGATCTTGGCCCGGGCCCTTCTCAGATCTTTGGGAGGATGTGCTGTTCTGGGAGTTTGAAACACACCTCTTTCCTCAGTAAAGTGATGGCCTGGGATATGGGGTGACTGAGTAACAATAGCTCCACATGTTGCCCCTGCCCACCCATCCCTCCCATGCCAATCTGGTGGAACTGCTTTTCGAAGCAGAACGGCTAGTTCTCAAATGTTACCGTTAAAAAAACCCACTCAAGTGCTTGGCCAAGTGCCTTTTAGCACCAAGAGATTATGGCTGTGTGGGTACAGCACTGGATGGGGAATTTGCAGAGCTGAGGTCAGTCTGCCTCTGCTACAGTCCACCTGTGTGACTCTTGGCAAATCATTTAATTCTCTGTGCCTCAGGTCCCTATCTATACAATGGGGATGATGATCCTTCCTTCCTCTGTATTGTCTATTTAGATTGTGGGTGTTTGGGGGTGGGAGCTCTCTCTGATTTAAGATTGTGGGGCCTCTAGAAGCTGCCATAATTCAAATAATAATAATAATGATACCCCATTTGCTTCTCCTACTGGTGAATTGTGCACCGGGATATTACCAATAAATGTGATTGCACTGTGGAAAAGCCCCCTCATTCAAAAGAAGCCACATATCTTTGATCCCTGGTGTCATCCCTGAAGGAGTCTTCCCACACACTTTGCTAGGCACTGTTGTTTAGGAGGCAGAGCAAAGGAGTGGGAATTGCGACACATGGGATTAATTCTTTGCACTGCTACTGATTTATGGTGTGACCTGGGGCAAGTCACTTTCTGTTCCTCAGTTGAAATGTCTCTAAAATGGAGATAACAGTTGTTAACCTCAGAGCGTTATCCTTAAGGGCATATTTGATAGACAATATTGCCAGCCTCAAGTGTTAAAAAAATCCTGAGCCTGGCCCCCAAATCATGAAATTGGCTTAAAAATCATAAGAATTTAAAAAATAATAAATTAGGGGTTCTTTTTATTTTCCTTTTGGTTCCTGAGACTTTAGGGTTCACGTCTTCAGGCATTTCTCTGCAACCACAAAGGTTAGAAACAGTTTTTTAATGAAAGCTGAGGTTCCCATGTAAATCCCATGACTCCAGGGACTTTAAGAAAAACATCAACCATTGTGCCATTCACGATAAAATCAGGAGCATTGGGAACATTAGAGGACTCTCTCAGGTGCTCAGTTACTGTGGGGCTAAACACCTTCAACCAATGGCTGTGCTCCTGCAGCTAGTTACATGTGTGTTTAATTGAAATCAATGGGACTAACTCGTGTCAGACGAAGTGTGTGTCTGAAGTATTGGGACCAATGGTTGCAAAGCACTTTGAGATGCTTGGATGAAAGGGGCACTACTCTGTGATTCTTACGATCTTTGGGAAGGTTGCAATGGCTTTGTGCAAAGTAAAAATATAAACCCACTTTTGCATACTTTGTTTTTTTCAGTTGTGATAAATAGAAATGCAGGAAAAGAAAAAATCCACTCCAAACAGCTAGAGAAGGAAAACAGCCCCTGTGCAATTTGTTACATGTCTGGTATGTTTTGGCTGCTGGCTTTACAGGTATTTATAAAGACTATTGAGCCTCTCTGGCAAACAGCCTCTAGATTCCAGGCTTCTGCTTTAGTACCTGGTCCATGCTTGGCTGAGCCTTTATAGTAACTTCATAGTTTTTCAGCGTTTGTAGCCAAAGCTTTGATTTTTGAGGCTACCAATTGCCCAGAGTGAGGATGAGATGATTAATCAAATTATTTGAATGGAATTCAACAGAGTTGGGAAGTGACCAGTCTTCCTCCTAATCTTCCAGTTGAGATGTCAAGCAGGGCTCCAGCACTGAGGGCCAAGCACACAGCTCTGGCGTTCAGCGGGGGCAGAGTGTGGAACCAAAGCTCAGGCGGTGCTCAAAGTGGCTAGGTTATAAGTAGCAAGGAGGGCTGCTGATTGTCAAGGGACTTGGATTATTAACATTAAAAGTACTGGGCCAGATCCTAGGCCCCCTTCTGGGCCCTCTGCACCATCAGATGGTAAAATCCTAGGTGGGCAACTAAGCATTCCCCCAAGGCCCCAACATGGGGAAATCTCCAGTTGGCACAGAGTGGGCACAGCTGGTTCTAAATCCACACCCCAATCCCTGCCCCCCCAACTGCGACACAGTGGAAGGTGAGGGAGGGATGTGACTGGAATGCACTGTGCTCCAGCAATTCCCCGGGCAGCGTCAGTTAGAGCAGCCTTTGGGCTGTGGCATACAGCCTCACTGCTCCCAGGTCTTGTGCTGAGCAGAGGGATCTCTGACGCTGGTGTGTGCTGGCACTCTGAGAACCTGCCATTCACTAAGGTGTATCTTAAATAATTTAATGATCATCTTGTACGTGCCTCCAGGTATAATCCTCCTTATTATCAATAAAGCACCAGAGAGGGCCTAGGCAAGCATAAAAACAAGGGGCTTGATTCTGAACTCTCTTGTACCCGTGTAACTCTATTGTCTTCAATACAGTCACTCCTGATTTCTACCCGTCTGAGATCAGAACTGAGCCCACGTTCCTTGCCCCAAAGGCCTTACCATCTAAATAGGCAGCATCCAGTCCAGTGAGCAGCAACGGAAACCAAGAGCCTGCGCAGATGAGTTTAACGCTTGTCTAGAAGATGCTGTAGTTCATATTGTGAATTTTGATAAATATTGTAACTGATTTGCTCACACTACTTTGATGCAAGTTGAAGGCATTCCCAGAGATGAGTAATTTGAGAAGTGACTTGGAGGAGGAGAGGAAGGGGCCTGGGAGAACAAGGTGCCTGCTTGATTGGAAGGAGGAGCAGAGACCAGGAAGAAAGGAAGGGGGCGGCTAGTCTTTCATGCTTTGTTTTGACTCTTCCTCTTCCAGATTTGGGCAGAGCCGGGGGAAACAGTATGTGTGCGCACGAGAGAGAGAGAGATTTATACAACTAAAGAAACCCAGAAGTGAATGGAGCCTCCTTGAATCAAACCGCTCAACAGCTGGGTCTGCAGGGAAGAGTTTGGGTGCTTTGCCAATCTCTAGTGCTAATGTGACTTGAGTCCTATATCCTGTGTATTATCACAGCCAGGTCAGACCTGTTGGGGCTGGGATAAAGTGAGCCCAACCTCCATCGCAGGCCAGGGCGTTGCTATACATGCCTTGCTGGCCATTGGTCGGCAGGCTGTGCCCCGGCAGGCTGTGAAGGAGAGCACCTTGGTGGCCCTACCTACTCTCCGGGCCCTGGGAGCCTCTGTGTGCGTGTGTGTGGAGGAAGGCAAATGGCTGCTGGCATCCCACTAGCAGAGCTTGTTGTGGGTGGCTGCTGGTAGCTCATTCCTTCCCTCCCCTCAGCAGCAATGCCCTTTAGACACCGTCAGCTCTGGCCACAGGGTCAGGCTGCTATTGACTCATTTCCCTGCTGGTAGAGAATGTCTGCACTGGGAGGTGGCTGCTGGCCTATGTTTCCTCCTGCAGCAAAAGGGATCTGAGAGAGGGTGTGGTGGGTGGCATGCTCCCTCCCCCAGAGGGGGTTGTTTAGTAGCCTCCCCAGGTGTTCCCAAGGCCCTCACGCACTTCCTGCTTGGCTCGTCCTTCCACTGCCAGCAGCAGATCTTATTTCACCTTCCAGCAGCCATTGGACAAGTTCAACAGTGATGCAAATTAGTTGGTAAGTCACACATCAGGTGATTTCCACCCACACTGGCGCTTAGCAAGGGCCCAATTCACCCGCAAAGCAAGTCCTCTGTAGTAAAGAGGTCACCAAGGGGTTAACTGGGTCACTCAAAGCTCTATGGGTTGGATCAACGCTCCACCCCTCCATTACTTCCTGTGTAGTTAGTGGGAGTTCTCCCCTTTCCCCAACTTCTCAGTTTTGAGGCAGTTAAAGCAGCAAGTTCCCGGCCTGCAGTCTAGTGAGTAGATGTTTTTTTTGATTCAGTGAGTGATCCCTTTACAAGCCCTCTTCTTTGTAAAGCCCTGGGCATTAAGCAATATGGGTTTTTGGTCGGCTGTGCATTGACTGAGGTTAGTCACTGCTTCTTTCATGGGTAGCTTCTTTCATGGGTAGCTAGGTATTTAGGGGGAGGGGGATTCCTTTTTGCTGAAGCCTTTATTACAAAGTTCTTGGGATCTGGTGGTAGGCAAAGGGATCCATATGGTCAGTGCTGAGGGTGCAAGAATCTGCTGACTGTTGGAGGGCTCCATTAGCTCAAGCAGGGCCAAACGCTTTGTCGTCTTGCTCCAGAGCAGCACCCTCCTCTGTATGTCAATCTCTTTGGTAATCACCTGGGCTTGCTTCCACTTCATGCGCTCGTTTTCACCTGCTGCAACCCAGGTAATTCTGTTCTGATCTATGTTAAACATGAAGCTGGTTCAAGCAAAAACATAAAGCTGCCCAACTTAAGGGAGGAAGAGGGAGACGAAATTCCCGGTCAGGCTCGTTTTCAAATCCAAGGGTATGCACGGGTTAAATCAAATTTCCACCCTTAATAAATTGACTATTGTGTCCCTTTAAGGCTGCCAGACAGCGGCTACCTCAGAGCCCTGGCACTGCTGGGAAGAGGCATCCAGGCCATGTGGGGGCTGTTGTGAAGTGTGAGGTGTCTCTGAGCTCTCTGCCAGCTAGATAGAGCTGGCCCTCTGTGTGTGCTGCCTTCACATCCCACGAGAGCAGACAGATTGCACACAAATGTGCTTCACTCTTATGCATGGCGATCAACGTGCTTCCAAGATATTGGTCTTTTAGGAACGGCATATTAAAGCAGCCACTGGAAAACGCCAGCTCCATGCTCCGGCCCTCTGGCTTAATGGAGAACCCAGAGGCCAGTAAAGAGCTGACTGGCTCCTGCATCTCGCTGCAGTCTTCGCTTCTCCTCCGCCTTGGCTCCCTAGCACAGTGATAGCTCCAGAGGTCGCTGGGTTTACTGCTTGCTATAGAGAATATGTAGAAGAGACTACCGGGCCTCTGTCTCTCTGCTTTGTGCAGAATGGCACTGGGGTCGGAGGAACCCAGAGCGGCTGCCCTCCGGGAAGAGACAGTCTTTTGATGATATGTTTGTACAGAGCTTAGCACAATGGGGCTGGAGCTTTTAGGCGCCACTGCAACACAAATAATACTCCCTGGCCTCTCTGCTTTGCTGTGCCCCCCGTTGCTGTGCCCCCCGTTGATCTTCCTGGCCTTGCTCACCGAGGCAGTTGTTCTCTGGTTAAAAGAAAATGCGTGCTGCACTTTGTCCGGCTGCGTTTCAGCTGAGAACCGAGGGACTCGTTCTATGGAAGTCACCTGGCTAGGGAGAAATCCTGGGTCCGGTTCGGATGGTATTTACCTACCATCTGTGCACAAAGCGCTGAGCGGCTGGCTTAGCTGCTTATGCATGTATGAGGCATCATGCTGGAGTTGGCTCGGCTCCAGATGCAGGCAGGTAGATCCGTCGATTCCGTTAACAACCTCGAGACGCTCGCCTATGGCCCTGAGCCCTCTGCTCGGAGACGCCACAGTCACCTGACCTGTCAGCTGACAAAAGAGGATGACTCAGCCAGCAGCTGTCAGGCCCCTAAAATAATGACAAAAACAATTAGCAGTCCAAGCAGTAGCCTCTCCTTAATTATCTCCTCCGAGTTTAATTAACTAGCTAAATTATCAGCAGTAATGTAGGCATTAATTATGTCAAATTACAGTGTAAAAATCACAAAGTGTGGAAAATGTCAATTCAGCTGTGCTCACCTGCCGGGCTGAGATGAATGCGTGTGACGGTGGCGCAGCCAAGCGCCAGGGAAAGGGGCCACTTCCTCTTTGCAGGTGAAGAGCACGCCCTTCTGACAGCACTTGAAGAGGGGGAGGGAAGGGAAGGGGCAGTTACATGGCGAAAGTCGAGGGTAGCTGCGGGGGGAGCCAGTGCCATATTTTTGATTCAGAGCCATTGGGGTTGCTCTTGACTCGGCGAGGATGGACTATTTTGGCTCTGGCAGAGGGAGGGGAAGGAGTGTGGCTCCCCAAACCAGATGGCTTGGATGCTGAATTATTAAATTATGAATATTAATACAAATCAGACACGGAAGAGGTAATAATTTTGCTGCCCTACAGAAATAATTAACATAATTTTGATAAATTACATGATAAGAGAATCTCAAAATTGAGGTAGATTTATCTTAATTAATATCTTGGACCTGCTCCGTAAGGTAAATTGTTCCACTGGGAGTGGGGAAGGGTGAGGAAAGGCCCCCTGTCTCTGTGGTTCAGACCCATTCCAAGGTTTATCTCACAGGCGGTGTGCATGTGGCAGGGAGGGGGAGACGCAGCCCAGCTCTGGAGTGCAAGCAGTGTCCTAGGCCCTCAGCTCAGCTGTGCCTTGTGTGACAACACAGCAGGGTTCAGGCCTGGAAGCAGCTCTCCCCGCCCTTCCAGGGGGATGTGGCTCCCATGGGAAGTGCTTCTGGCAAACAGGGCAAAAACCTCAAATACGGGCAGGGTTGCAGGCATACAAGCATAGCGCTCACCTGGGCACACAGCCACTGGGGTGGATTCCTGCAGAAACTCACTTCCATCCAAACAGCTGCTTTCTGGGGAACTGTTGCGTACTCAAACCCAAACACATCTCCTTGCAAACACATACCAGTGTTCACAATCAAACACCCATGCATACTTGCATAACAAACACCCGCACCCAGACATATTCATATGCACCCGTGGGTGTACTTATTTACACATAAACAAACACATACCCAGATGCAAACCTGTGTGCATACCTGTGCATATTCATGACCTAAGCAAACATCTGTCTGGCTATCTGGGCTCCATTATTATAGCATCCGATCACTTCACAATCTTTTCATGTATTCATTTTCCTGGCACCCCTGTGAGGTAGGGAGGTAGTATTATCCCCTTTTTACACATGGAGAAAGGAGGCCGAGATTAAATGACTTGCCCAAGGAAGTCACAGGAAATCTGTGGCAGAGCTCTGGAGTTCCACATAGACTCCTAGAAATGTAGGGAGGGAAGGGACCTTGAGAGGTCACCTAGTTCAGCCCCCTGCACTGTTGCAGAACCAAGTACACCTAGACCATCCCTGACAGGTGTTTGTCCAACTTGTTCTTATAAAGCTTCAGTGATAGGAAGTCCTGTACCTCCCTTGGAAGCCCATTCCAGAGCTTAACTACCCTCATAGTTAGAAAGATTTTCCTAATATCTAACCCAAAGTCCCTTGCTGCAGTTTAAGCCCATTACTTCTTGTCCCTCCTTCAGTGGGCATGGAGAACAATTGATCAACATCCTCTTTCTAACTTCCATTAACATATTTGAAGACTGTTATAGGTTCCCCCCTTAGTCTTCTTTTCTCCAGACTAAACATGTCCAGTTTTTGTAACTTGTCATCACAGGTCAGGTTTTCTAAACCTTTTATCAATTTTTGTGGCTCTCCTCTGGACTCTCTCCAGTTTAACCTCATCTTTCCCAGAATTGGACACAGGACTCCAGCTGAGGTCTCACCAGTGCAGAGTAGAGTGGGACAATCACCTCCCATGTCTTACATATGTAAGCAGTGTCAGGATGAGCTCCACTCTGACATCTGGTGGTGAGGTGTGGCAAGTTGTGGAAAAGAACTTCATTTTGCCAATCTCATTTGCATAGGCACATCCACCCCGCCTAGAATGAGGCCATAGCTGCCCAAATGGTCACTTTGGCTGCTGTGGGATCCCCAGTGTCTCTGTTATTGGGGCAGGAAGAATAAATTGTTATTACGCTGATTATGGGAACTGTGCTTGGAACTGTACTTGGCCTTTTGTTATGATGGAGGGACTCACCATCAACTAAGTAGCACTCGCTAGGCAAGGGTCATGGGTTTTAAAACTGTGAATGGAGAGAGGATGGGGACAAGTATTAATACTTGGTGGTATGGGCCCCTTGGTGAGGGCCTTACATGCTAATTGCACTTCCTCCTCTCTCCACTGTGGAATATCAGAGCTAATTTTGATTCCATTAGGAGTCTAGTTACAGGCTGCTGAGCTCTCTTTGGGCTCATAGTGCACCAGCACTGAGGCTCCCCTACTACAAGCTGAATTCACCGAAGAGCTGAAATCACTGAGTGTTGTGTTAAGTAGTGGGGGAGCCTGGACATATATTGTGGAGCAGTTTGCGGGACAGCTGGAGTGCCTTGTGGACAGGCTGGTGGAGCAGTGCGTAGGACGGCGGGAGCTGCTGGCGGGATGTGGAGCAGTTTGTGGGATGGCGGAGCTGAGCGAAGGAGTTCGTGGGGCGGCTAGCGGAGTGGAGTGGAGTGGAGCGGAGGCCTATGGAGCTGTGGGGCGGTCAGCTTCAGATCATGTAAGGTGCCTCTTACCCCCGTCCCATCTCCACCCAGGTTGGGAGGTAAAGCTCCACAGATAAACTTTCGAACTCTGGGGCTGCCCTGACCAGGGACAGAGACTTTTGGGTCATCGGACTTTTCGGACTTTGGGTGATTTGGGGTTGCCGGACTCAAGAACCAAAGGGAAAGGGGCATGCCCCAATTTGCTTGGGGTGGGTTTTTTGCTCATGGGTTGTGTTATGAATCCTGTTGGTAGTGTTTCCCCAACATAATGCCACATTGTTTCTCTCTGTTATTAAAAGGCTTTTTGCTACACTCAGACTATGTGCTTGCGAGAGGGGAAGTATTGCCCCTTGGAGGCGCCCAGCGGGGGTGGTATATATTTGCCCCAGATCACTGGGTGGGGGCTTGAGCCGGTTTGCATTGTGTTATTGGAATGGATCCCCTAGATATTGAACCCGGCCCTTGTTGCTGCCAACTCTGACGGGCAGAAGGGTTACACATATGACATCCTGTTAATACACCCCAGAGTGATGTTAGCCTTTCTCACAGCTGCATAACATTGTCGACTCCTATTCAATTTGTGATCCGCTATAACCCACAGATCCTGTTCAGCAGTACTACTGCCTAGCCAGTTATTCCCCATTTTGTAGCTGTGCATTTGACTTTTCCTTCCTAAGTGAAATACTTTGCACTTGTCTTCATCATATTTCTTCTTGTTGATTTCAGATCAATTTTCCAGTTATCCAGGTCATTTTCAATTCTAATCCTATCCTCTAACCCATTCCATCTTGGTGTCTGCAGATTTTATAAGCATTCTTCACTCTGTTATCCAAGTAATTAATGACAATGTTGAATAGTACCGGACGCAGGAATGACCCCTTTGGGATCCCACAGATACACAGTTTGACAGTGAACCATTGATAACAACTCTTTGAGAATAATCTTTCAACCAGTTGTGCACCCACCTTACAGTAATTTCATTTAGACCACATTTCCATAGTTTGCTTATGAGAATGTCATGCAGAACTGTCAAAAGCCTTATTAAAATCAAGATATATCACATCTACTGCTTCCCTCCATCCACCAACCCAGTAACCCTGGGATGTTTTGGCGTGATTTGTTTTTGACAAATCCATACTGGCTATTCCTTATAACATACAAGGCCCCAGACAGTTTCTGAATTTAATGGGAGTTTTGTCATTTGTTTCACAGGGAGCAGGATTGGGCCCCTGGACTTGGACATACTGGGTGAAATCCTGGCCCTGTTGAAGTCTATGGCAAAAGTCCCATTTGACTTAAATAGGGTCAGGATTTCACGCAGTGTATATATTCATGTGTATACACACATGCCAGTATCCACACACAAACTTCTGTGTATAATTGTATATATTCACCTGCAAATACACACTTGTGTATTTGTTTGCATGCTCCCTTTCACCTCTTGTGTGCATTCACTCCTGTCCATTCTCTCCCACACACTTTGTGTGTTTCTGTGTGTATTCACATCCTGCCAAAACATTATTTTTGTGAGTACACCTGTGTATGCCGCTTTGTGTACACACAGAGAGTTTTGTACCTACTTGTGAATTCTCTCCTGTACCTGGATAATCACACACACATAGCTGACTGTACGGTGTTCTGCATCTAATCAAATAAAAACATGGGCCTACACATGCATTAAAAGGCACACAGCATTAAAAATCATACAAAGATGGGTAGGGTCAAATTTATTCCTGCAGTCAATGGAGTTCCATTATATGTGTGATTATACCAGTAGAGGGGGACTCGGTGTGTATATGTGTGTCTGTGTATATACCTGAAATGTATATTTTTTGATGCAGATGAATATACAGAGAAATACACTCACATGAGTAAGCATATGAAATCAATGGAGTTTATGCCAGGGTTGAAGCTAGCTTGTAGCAAGAGGCAATGTACAGGTGTAATCTGGTTTTATTCGATGCCCATCATCCTGTTCTTTTGGCATTCTCTATTCTTGCACTTGTGCCGCTGCACTGTATTGCACAGCTGGCTTTCTTCAAACCCGTAGCATACCCAGCATGGCTCAATGGATTACCCAGAGTGTCCCACTCTGAGCGTATCTGCTTTGAGTGAAGCAGCTTCCTTCGCCTTTCCTGAAGCGTGGTTACTGCCACATTTGTTGGGTCAACACTACATTGGTGTTTCATTTCAGCCATGAGCATTTGGTAGCTCTCTTTCCACAAGATATAGATAGATAGATAGATATAGATATACAGTGTATGTATGTACAGTGTAAATTAGTTTAAATTTAAGAAAACAATGTGTTGTACTATTAAGTCAGATTCTGCTCTCAATACCTGGAGTACAGCTGGTGTAACTTTGCTGAAGCCAACTTCAGTGCAGGTATATCCCAGAGAACAATTTGGACCGTTGACTTCATCCACGTAAACAGCTCATGCTGATCATCAGAGCCCTGGGCGCATGGGACCCCAGTAACGAGCGAGTGTTTAGAGAACACGGAATCGGCCAGCGCTACGCTCGGCTGATGTGGCAACTCATGGTGTCGGTCACCATCAGGTGGTCGAGGGACATCTACATAGAACACATCACTGGACATCGGCAATACCAGGAAGGATGAGCTGGAGTGCCGATGAGAAGCGCAGTCGGGAAAGTAACTGAAATACTTTCCTCATGGATTGTATTTTCTAAATGGACAACCTACCCTAAATTCTCAATTACTGAGGGACAATCTTCACTCATTGATATATTTGCTTTCCACAACCAACCCTCTGTATAACTTTTCATGAGTGATGTAAACAAATACTTGGATGTTGGGGCTGGCTGGGACATGGAGTGAAGTGCAGGCGTGGTTGTCTGGCTCACTGCCCCCCAAAATGGACTCAGCTGAGGGGTCCTGTTCTCTGCACCTGCAAGCTCTGTGTTAGACCATGTTCCTGTCGTCTAATAAACCTCTGTTTTACTGGCTGGCTGAGAGTCACGTCTGACTGCGAAGTTGGGGTGCAGGACCCTCTGGCTTCCCCAGGAGCCACGCCTGAGCGGACTCACTGTGGGAAGCGCACGGAGGGGCAGAGGATGCTGAATGCTCCGAGGTCAGACCCAGGAAGGTGGAAGCTGTGTGAGCTGTGTGTCCTGCAGACAGGCTGCTCACAGAAAGGCGACTGTCCCAGAGTCCTGACTGGCTTCATGGGGAACAGTTCCAGGGCACCGCCCAGGGACTCTGTGACAACTGGTGGTAGCGGTGGGATGTACTGCACCCCATGGATGGCACTTCCTGCAGTAAGTGACGGGGGAGCAGTAAAACGAAGGGGGATTGACGAGGACCAGGCGTGCTGAAGGCTCAGAGAGGAGTGGTTTCGGGGTGGCGGTTAACCCCTGGGAGTGCGTGACCAGCAAGAAGGACTATGCAGTAATGGGGTCCCCCTGAGGACTGCGGTGAGCAGTTTCAGGGGCGGAGGAGCCTGCAGCTTGGCCCTGGGTGAGAGAAGGATTTTTGCAGTAACAGGGTTCCCCTGGGGATTGCAGCAAGCAGTCCAAGGGGCGGAGGAGTCTGCAGCTCGACCCTGGCAAAGAGGTGGTGACCTCGAGAAGGGCTGGCACACTAGGGGTTCTCCCTGGAAACCGTGGGGAGCTGAGAGCACACAGTCCTGTGAGCCCACAACAACTTGGGAAGAGCGGAGTGATGGCCTGTCACCGTCTCCTTAAGAAGGACATTGTAATCCTGTGCAGAAAGAAATCGTTGAGCATTGGAAAGTTCACCAAAGCACAGTTAATCGAGCAGCTGGAGGAGGATGACCACTCTAAGGAACAGATTCCTGACCCCAAATGGGGCTATAGCAGGATCTGGGAGCAGCTGGAGTGGTAGCCAGGCATCCCCAAGACTCCTGTCCCCGATCAGACGAGGGTCTTCACGATCGGGTTCCCCATCGGAGGATCGGAGACGGACGGGATTGGAGCTGAGTCTGAGAGAGCAAGAGGACTGTTAGAGACAGCGAGAACCCGAGAGAAAGCTGCAGAAGCAGCAGCAGCATGAACTGGCGGTGGGGGAGCAGAGAGGCATAGGGGACCTCCCAGGGTGAGTGGGTATAGACCCCCGGGGTGCCAGTTCCGCAGGGAACCTCGAGACTAAATTGCTGCCCCTGGTTAAGGGGAGGGGGATGTGGATGCCCACCTCACTGCCTTTTGAGCAGGCTGGAGATTTGAACGAGAGGGACCCTGCGGAAAAGCCCCGGTGTCTAGCTCCCTTGCTGGGTCCTAAGGTCATAGACTCCGTCAGCCGGATGAGGGGGGGAGGTGGACACGCTCCCACTCCTGGTCCCAACCTATATGTCTGTGTGGAGTTTCCTGGGGTCAGGACCCTCGGACCCCCAGTGGGAGCGGAAGGTGGTGTTCAATGGGGAGACATTCCTGGGGTGGCGAGATCCTGGGACAGAGAGAACGGTTGTCAGGCCCTAGGTGGTGCAGCCTCAGATGCTGAGGGGCTGTGTGAGCTGGGTGAGGGTCCCAGGGACGAAGCCCCTCACCCTCCCTATGGCCCAGATCCCTGTGCAGACCCAGGAGGGGTGGGGCTGGCTGGCCGTTGGGGTGCTCCAGGATAACAGCTGCGAGACCCTGTTGTGGGGTGACTGTCTCTCTTTGGGACAGGATCCAGGCCTTGCTCCGGTAACTGCCAAGGGTTTGAATTTGAATTCAGGGAACCAACTGGCAGCGTGATCAAGTCTGGCTGCTTACGTAACTAGCTGAACCTCCTGGTCTTTGGTCTGCAAAACTGTGCTGGGAGTTCCGTGAGAACAGGTTTTCTCATGGGATTTCTGATCTTTCTTGTGTCTGGCTAAGCTAGAAATACCAGTGGGGAAAGCCTGCCTCCACTGAAATCAATGGCAAAATGATGACAATGGATTCCTGGGGGAACAGCCTCATCATGGTGTTTCAGCTGGAGACTGGAGGCACAGAAATGTGCGGGAGAGAAAATTAATGAGAAAAGAGTTATCGAGATTCCTGGAAATTCAATGAAGGCTCTCCTTGCTTCTTGATTTAGTCATATCACTTTACTGGGTATCCCTTATGCTTTTTCTGAACAAAGTCTTTTAATGTTTACCAATCGTTAACTACAATAAGGACAGATTTCCAGTTAGATTTTTCCATAGTGTGGCAAGTGCCAGACCTGGCATATACCCAGGGCAGAGCAATATTCTTGGCTTGGAGAAATTTGTATTCAAATTAAACCAGGGCTAAACACGCTAAAAACCTAGAGTCCTTCCATTTCTCAGAGAGACCAGGGAGGAAGGTCCAAGAGGATGAACATTTTCAGATGCATGGAGTAACCCAGGAGCAGTGAGGCTAGTGGGGAGCAGCAGGAACTTTTATAAGGTGCACACTTTGCGTTTTTGGAAAGTTTTACCAGCATACTCGCTGCCTTGCAGAGATACCGGAGGGGCTGCACTTTTGGTATGGTGGATGCAACATGGCTGTTTAAGGAGTTGGCACAGTGGCCAGTATGTTGTTGCCAAGTGGCGACCCAGCCAGTGTTTGCTCTGAGATGTCCATACTCTGTCCTACTGGTGAGCTAGGTTTGTTACCTGTCCTGCTAGCGATTTGGAAAGGGGGAGGAGAACAGAGGCAGGTGACAGGAGGAGTTGGTTCTTTACTGGCTGCATGTCTCTCCTTTGGATCCAGACACAATAAACATGAGACCCACGCCAAGAGCTGCTTAGCAGTCTGCAAACAGTCTCCGTTGCATGGAGAAGCTCAGGTGGCAATGTAGAAGGATGTGAAGCTGCATGTCTGGGCGGTGCTGAAAATAATAAAACAAGGGGAACCCCACTGAGGAATAATTAATGTGGCTCCCTTCCACCAGCTTCCCCGAGCTGGGCCCTGCCAGAACTTGCCCAGAGTTCCTCGTGTGCCTCAGAGTGACCGACAAGAGTCAGCTGTGCAGCCCAGCCTCACATGCATACTGATAGGTGCCATGTTCTGGGAGAGACCAGGGGAAGAGCAGTGCAGGGAAGGAAGGAGGGGATTTTCTTTGCAATTAAGTGTGACAGAAAGTTAGAACTGTTGGTTCAGTCCTTTTAGGAAATCTCCCATTTGGATTCCACCAAATAGTCCTGAGCGCCCAGCGGATTCTGCTGCGTCTGAGAATTCCATTTGAATTCAGCCTTAACCACTTCACCGCTGCAGTAAGCCCGTTAGCCTCCAGGGTCCCAGGGCTCCTGGCTTGCCATGTTGCAGCCAAATGGGTAATAGTGGTCAATAAAAGTGGCTCCTGAGTGCTGACCCCCCCGAGCACCAACGGGCTGGGCGTGGGGATAAAGATCTGGGTTACTGAACAGTGTTCATTCCCTGAGTTTATCCGTGTTACTACTAGTATTGAAACTGAGCTGCGATTGAATGACGAGAGCCCAGTGCCTGGTTTGGGTAGAAACCCAGACTTGTGACCGGGCCATGTTGGCTTCTGCCAGAGCAGATCAGTGTGAGTTTGGGCTGGCAGAGAGGAGCCTGCCCTGCAGGAACTGTCTCCAGAGCACAGGGAGAAGATACTTCCCTGCTGCTTCCCCTGCTCCAGGACCCCATCCCTAGCAGTCAGGACATGAACCGCACCACAACTGCGGTCAGTACACATGCAACACGGCAACTGCACAAACAGGGATGAAAGCAACACACACATGAACAGCGGTAAAAGATATTGGAGCAGACTCCTGCTGTCTGCAGAGGTTGGCAGTTGTTTTGTTCTCTGAGCTTCTGCAGCCGTTGACAGAGGAGATGCACATACTGGGCTCCCTCATGGAGTTTGTTTCGAAAGTCACTTTAGACTGAAGAGACACATTTTATTCTCTGTGTTTGGAACCATAAATAAGGACTATCCAGCCATGCAGGGCATCCTTCAGACTGTGTATTCAGAGGCAGCATGGATAGGCCACAGGACTGGCACTCAAGACACCTAGAGGCTATTCCCAGCTCTGCTACTGAACTGCTGGGTGACCTTGGTCAAGTCATTTCCCCTCTCTGTGCCTGCCTTTCCTCTCCCACCATTTATCTGTCTTGTCTATTTAGATTGTAAACTCTTTAGGAAGGGACTGCTTTTCAGCGTGTGAATGTACAGGGCTGAGCATGGCAGGGCCCCGATCTTGACTGGGGCTATGGTAGTAAAAATAATAATACACAGGACAACTGCAGTCAGTACAGCGCTTAGCAACACACCAGAACCCTGCATGTGCACAGATGCCCATACCCTACGGAAATGCAGAGTACACCCTGTAGTGTACCCTGAGCCCTACAGAAATGCAAAGCACACCCCACACTACACAAACGCCAACAGACACAATAGGGAAGAGTATCCAATCAACACCCCTGCACGCAGGTGAACAGTACCTGCACACACAGCTGAGCACCTCTCACATAGCTGAGGGAACCCCTATTCTTCGAGCCCTGGGAAAATAGGGTCTGCTAGGTCAGGGCCCGTCCTCCTTCCCTATCCCCATTTTCTTAGGCAAAGGGGGTGTTTTTTCTTCAGCCCGGTGACCTGATCTGCCTCTTCCTTTTGCAGTGTGTTATTTCCACTTTGTTTCCATTTCTCCTCTGTTGGGACTCTGGGCCTTTCCATTCCCCAGTAATTATATAATTACTTCACAACATGCTGCAGGAATATTCAGGGAGATGGCTAAAGCTAGCACAACAATAGTGACAAGTAAAACATTAATTTCTGGAGTTCTTTTAATTAATTCATCAGGAATCGTGCTGTGTGGGATGATTACGTTAAAGTGTTTAATTACAAATTTATATGTAATGATGCACTTTAATTACTTTGGACTGGTACAATATTGTTGGGCCCTTTTCCCAAGATTCCTGGCACTGGATCTGGGCTGCACACAAGCATGCTTGTGCTTCTAAATTATTTACATGGCATGGGAGAAATCCGGTTCTGATTGAGGAGCGGAAATTCCCTCTGAAGCTAATGGAAACGTATTCCCCAGGGGATACGGAGAAGGAGGCTGGAGGGGGCTATGTGGATGTCAGGCAGAGCATTGGTCAGGACATATTTGTTGGAAGAATGGAGGTTAATCTGAAGTATTAGAGAGCCAGGCATGATAAATATTTATCAGAGAGACTGGCTTCAGGATTCTGGTTATCAGAGAAAACTGGGTCTCGTTCAAAGCTCACAAAAGATTTAAAAAACGCAAACAGTGCAAACAGCTCTCACTAGGTATGTGTGTGGGGGGGTCTTTCTTTCTTTCTTTCTTTCTTTCTTTCTTTCTTTCTTTCTTTCTTTCTATACGCGTGTGGAGCATCTGTGATTCCTTTTTCTCTTTTTGATAGTTTTATCTCAGGTGAGATGTATTGCGTAGGTGTCTTGCTGTATATTATTATAGAGGCCTGTGTGTTAAAGAGCTTGGACTTAGTTTAGGGTTAAGTACTTCACTTAGGAAGGAAAAAATCAAATGCACGCCTACAAACTGGGGAATAATTGGCTAGGTGGTAGGCCTGCGGAAAAAGGATCTGGGAGTTATAGTGGGTCACAAATTGAATGAGTCAACAATGTGATACAGTTGCAAAAAAGGTTAATATCATTCTGGGGTGTATTAACAGGAGTGTTTTGTGTAAGACATGGGAGGTAATTGTCCTGCTCTACTCTGTGCTGGTGAGGTCTCTGCTGGAGTACTGTGTACAGTTCTGGGTGCCACATTTTAGGAAACCTGGAGAAATTGGAGAGAGTCCAGAAGAGAGCAACAAAAATGATACGGGATTTAGAAAACTTGACCTCTGCGGAAAGGTTACAAAATCTGAGTGTGTGCAGTCTTGAGAAAAGAAGAATGACGGGAGATCTGGTAACAGTCTTCATATAGGTTAAGGGCTGTTAGGACTGGGATCAGTTGTTCTCCATGTCCACTGAAAGTAGGACGAGACGTGATGGGCTTAATCTGCAGAAAGGGAGATTTTGGTTAGATGTTAGGAAAAACCTTCTGCCTGTGAGTGTAATTAAGCTGTGGAATGGGCCTCTAAGGGAGCTTGTGGAATCCCCATCATTGGAGGCTTGTAAGAATAGATTGGACAAGCACCTGTCAGGGATGGTCTAAGTCTACTTGGTCCTACCTTAGTGCAGGGGGCTGGATTTGATGACCTCTTGAGTCCCTTCTAGCCCTACATTTCTATGATTCTATGTCTCTGTGCATGTGTGATGCATGCAAAATAACTGAAGGCACATGGTTATATAATACACAGTACTATGTATGCGATGGAATATTTGATAGATACATTAGATACAGCTAGCAACCCAACAACAGTCATATAGCCATAGTGAAATATTCACATCATCAAGTGCTAAACCGCAGTTGTACTTAGATTGTTACTTAGATTTTAAGATCTTCAGATCAAGGACTATCTTTTGTTCTGTGTTTGTCTAGTGCCTTGCACAATAGGGCTTGGGTTTCCTAGATGCTACTGCAATATAAGTAGGCTTGAAGGATTAGATTTTTATTGGTAAATGTCAATAAACATCAATTTCACCGCACACTCCCAAATTAATGAAAAAATATTTCCAGTGATGATAATCTAAATTTACAGAAAGTTAAAGTAAGAAAAGTGCTGCTTGAGAACTTACTAAAATTCGATTTAAGGATATTTACTTTGTATATTTTGACATGCGATGTTGACAATTTGTGTTTTAACAGTCACAAAGCTATAACTTTTTGAATCTCAACCACTCCTGTCATTAAATAATTATTGTCTAATCCCCTTCCATGATTTCCACAACTGTGAAAATGTAAATCAGTAAAAATTTAAAAAATGCTTAAAAATAAACATCAATATTATCAGTTGGAATTATAAAAAAATGAAAATTGAATTCTGCCAAGTCTAAATATTAGAAATAAGGTTTTGTTTTAATAGAATCATAGAATTTTAGGGTTGGAAGAGACCTCAGGAGGTCATCTAGTCCAATCCCCTGCTCAAAGCAGTTGTACTTAGATTGTTACTTAGAATTTAAGGTTTTGACTAAGTATGGATTGCAGGATTTGGCAAAGAACAAATAGAATACTTTAGTTAGACAAAAACATCCCATGAGGAATAAACCAGATTCTGATCTTAGTTACACTTGTGTAAATCTAGAGTAACTCCATTGGATGTACACTTTCTCTGGATGGATCCTGGTGTAACTGAGACCAGGATTTGCTCATACTAAAAGGAAATAGACCCTATGCAATGTCATTTAAAATGCTCTTCTTACTGCTCTACAATTTCATGAGAAGTGAATGTGACTAGTATTTAAGATGGCAGGTTTCACGGTCCTGAGGGATCAAGTGATTTGGGTGCTTTTTGCTCCCTTGCCAGGCACAAGAATCACCTGCAACGGCTGTTTGTAGTGCTGTCCAGCTACGTGGCTGTGAGTTAGCCTGCGGCTGGAGCCCATTTGGGTTGGACATGGCGGACGTGGGTTGGACGTGGGTTGGACGTGGAGGAAATCTAAGGGCTGGTATATACTGAGGGCTTGTCTACTCTTGAAATGCTACAGTGGCATAGCTGTGCTGCTGTAGAGCGTCGGCGTAGACACTCCCTACGCCAACGGGAGGGGTTCTCTCATTGGTGTAGGTAACCCACCTCCCCAAGAGGTGGTAGCTCTTCCATCGACCTAGCTCTGTCTACACCGGGTGTTAGGTTGGCTTAACTACATCACTCGGGGGTGTAGATTTTTCAACCTTGCTTTTTAGTATAGACCAGGCCTGAGAACTTACATTGGCATAAGCCATGTCTTCCAGGGGTGTGAAACCCTTCCCCCGCCCCAAGACGTAGCTAGACCGACCTAACTCTCAGTGTTAGCGCTAGGTCGATGGAAGAATTCTTCTGTCAACTTCCCTACCTCCTCTCAAGGAGGTGGATTACCCACAGCAGTGGGAGAACCCCTCCCATCTCTGTAGTGGGTGTCTACACTGAAGCGAGCTTTTTTAAGTGTAGACATAACCTAGTTCTTCACGAAAACGACTGAGGCTGGCGTTGTGACAGTCACCATGTTGGCCAGCACTGGTGATTGCACAAGGGACCTGTGGTGCTAAAAAGGACAAGTCTCTACAGCTTGAACTAATGAGCCAGGCTCTCGAGGTGGATCCTCTGTGAATCAGTCACCAAGAGGGGTATGTACCACACACACCCTGACCATCAGGTTACATAACCTTTTAAAGCTCACTCTGGGCTGCCTGGTAGGAGATTGGAATAACTTCATGAGCTTCTCAGTTTGTTGGTGCTATCGCAGAGGCCAAATGGAGGGAGGGGTTAGCACCCTGAGATGGAGAGTGATGCATTACAGACCTCGCCAGCGTGGGTTTTCTCAGACCTTTATGAAATCACTGCCAGCTGCCACTGCCGTCCATTTCCAAACTCCGTCGGTGTTTCAGAGCCACTTGTGCCATCTCCACTTCCCCCCATTGTCCTCCTCTTCTCGTTTCCCATCTTCCCTGCCCCTTCTGCCCTACTTCATCTCATCGCTCTCTCATTTTTAACTGGAGTCTCTTTACAAACTTTTCTGTTGCTTCTGTCGACCACCACTGGCCCAATCCCCGTGCCCCTGTTCCTCAGAGCCAGCCACAAGAGGGCTAGACTTGGATGGGTAACTCTCAGGCGAAGGGAATGCTCTACACATGAGAAAGGGAAGGTCAGTGTGCGGGGGCCAGGGGGTAGCCAATAGCTAAAAGAGGAATGAGATTTTTGCAGAGTGGTGTGGGATTGTGTGTCCATCTGGGCTCTGGCACTAAACCATCTTGTACAGCTAGCAGGCATCCAGGAACTGAGTGCAATAGACAAGTGCTCAGTTAACCTATTCTCTGGGCTGCGGGTGAGTTTGAGGCAAATGGACCAACTGCAACCCAATAACCCAGTGAACATGAACTGAAACTCAGGGTACTGCCAGGGGAGCCTCTAGGAAAGAACAAAGACCCCGTATAAAGACGGGCAGAGCTGTTGTTTGGCTTCTGCTAAAGGTTAGCACAGTTTAGACTGTGAGGAAAACTCAGTGAGGAGGCGAGTGCAACGTGAAACGAAAGGTGCAGTCTCGGAGTCCCGTTCAAGGCTATTGATATTAATCTGTGGGATTATCAGATTGTCAAACCTCTGTGAACTGGTATGTGTGAAGACCATAGCAAAATGGGAAACCCTAAAAACACATTTCCTACTAAGTTTCCAATGCGATATATATCATTCTGCACTGCAAGTGCTTTTATTGTCAGCTGGATGTAACTACCAAGGCTATTACATTATCTTCTGAAAGGTGTTAGAGATATCGCAGCAGAGGTTTAGTTCCTTTGCCATTAGACGGGATCATAGAAGGTTTTAAATGTCCTCCTGACACAGCAGGTTGTCTGGTACAGGTCTCATGTGGTATGAATCTTTGACAAAGGTCTGCAGCTCTGGTGGGAAAGCAGGAGGAGAGAGAACAAGGGGTGGATCCGAGCATGAGATCTGAACATTCTCTAATGTTAGGAAATGTGTATCCAGTTCCATATCTGAACTTCACAGCCCCGGCCTTTCTCTCACCTGAGCTGAACCCAAACCGTGGATCCAAATACCCTTGATTAGAGGGGCTGTTCAGACTTGGATCCAATTCCAGCTTCAAACTTTGGCTGTGTTCACCCTAGGAAAGAAGGTGTGTTCTTCCCTTGTGTTTGCGAGTGCATGGTAGCTAACAGCACATCAAATCCTAGTGAAGACAAGGCAGTTTGTAGTTGTCACATGAGCTAGCTCAGTGGTCTTCAACCTTTTTTCATTTGTGGAGCCCCTAAAAAATTTCTAATGGAGGTGCAGACCCCTTTCGAAATCTTAGATATAGTCTGTGGACCCCCAGGTTGAAAATCACTGAGCTCGTAGGTCAAGGTAAAGGCTGTGGGGGCGGGGGAGAGCCCAGGGTTTCCCTGGAACTGATAACTCATGTTAATGCTACAAACTATTGTGTCTTCATTGGGGTTTGACCTCTTGTTTGTGACCACATCTTATCTGACATAAGGTAAGAACTCACTGTTCTACTGAAGGCAACATGTTGGTGAGTCGGGCCCATTTCTGGAGAGAGCTATTGGACTTTCTCACGTTGGACAGTCTCCATTGCTGTATGTGACAAATGATGTCACATTTCAGCAAGGCAATTGCTCCAAGCAGCTTTCAAAAGCTAAGTGTCAGATGCATGTGGGAGGGGAGACACACTCACAAGAAGAACTCCCCGGGTAAGCTTGCCGAGTGCTGCCAGCAACACAATCAAGACACTTTTCCTTTACGTTTCTAAAACTCAATTAAAACAGGTTATTTTTTTTAAGAAATTGGGTGGTGGGCTGGGTACCTCCTGCCTTTCTGTGTTATCCGACAACGGCCCCTTACAAAAATCTAGTTCAAGTTGTACAGGCCAAACCCATATCTAAAAGGATCTGAAAGATACATTATATGGAACAATGGGTCTTTCTAGTCCTTCCCAGTGGTCTGCGTATTTTGAGATTTGGCGTATTTTGAGAACAAATGGCGTATTTTGAGAACAAATCAAAGGGGGTGTTGGGAGGGGAACATCTCATAAAGGAGAAGGGAGATGAAGGAATATCTGAGTTTTTTTAGAAGGGTTTTTTTAGAGTGCAAATGCAGAGATCAGGAAGACCAATCCCAAATGTACTGGCGTTAGCTGCAAGACCCAAACACTCAGGTAGGGAGAATGTCCTACTGATGCTGGTGCTGTCCCTAGAATCTGAGTGGTCACGTTTGAGGCACACACTTGCGATAAGTCTGCAGGATGAATACACCCAGCTTTTGCCCCGCAGGTTAATCCAGACACCCAGGCAATGGGCGCATTGCATTTGATGTGGCACTAGCCCTGAGAAGGGGAGGGTTAAGTCCAATAAAACTGCAGCAGTGATGCATACAGAGGAGCCATATACCTGAATTGAATAAAAGGCTGCATAAAATGCAAAGCAACTGGAAGTCCCTGGCAAAAGCCAGGCCTTGTCTCAGGCAAACTTAGCTCCAAGGTGGGTCCCATACCGTACCATGCCCCATGGCACTGCACAGGCTCTGAATTCCACTAACACGGCAGAGAAGGCGAGGCAGAGGTCAACAAGTGGTCAGAATGGCAGTGAAAAACGGGAAATGAAAACAATGCCAGCTATTTTCCCCCCAGTTATCTGTAATATAGTGAAATGTGGGCGGAGGGTGTTAGAGAAGAGAAGACTCAGGGTGATGAATGAAGGGGTGCGGGTTTTTGGGGGGGCCATCCCAGCAGCCTTTGCACACTTCCAGAGCAGGGCCATTCGTGTAAGGAACGGCTTGTTGTGGGATCCATTGTCCCGGATAAACAGGGCTCCGACGGGAAAGCAGAGTGTCCTGTTTCGGATGAGGAATTCCCATTCCTCTCAGGAGCATGCTTCGGAGAGTACTGCAGGGAACTGAACCCAGGGGAACGTGGCCCCGCGGGGCAGGAGGATGGCTGGGTGTTGCCCAAGGGAGATCTTACCGAGTGCGTGATTATTATTTTGCTCTCAATAAATCAGGGTTTGAATTTGGCCCCTTCCTATTGCCTGAAATCCGTTGGCTTAGGAATCAGGCTCAGGGGCCAGCTCTGCCTTTGTTTTAACCTTTTGCGCTACAGTCCTGGACCCATCTCCTACTGCTAATGAAGGTTGTCAGCAGCTAAGGACACATGACCCAGGAGTCTCTCCCTCTAAAGCAGGGGTTCTCAAACTGTGGGTTGGGACCCCAAAGTGGGTCACAACCCTGTTTTAAGGGGGTCACCAGGGCTGGCATTAGACTTGCTGGGGCCCAGGTCTGAAGCTGAAGCCCGATTCCCGCCACCTGGGGACAAAGCTGAAGCCCAAGTCCCCCTGGGGCGGTTGGGGCTTGAGCTTTGGGTCACGCAACCCAGAGCAGCAAGCTCAGGCTTCGGTCCCCACTCCTGTGGTAGTGTAGTCATTTTTGTTGTCAGAAGGGGGTCGCGGTGCAATGAAGTTTGAGAACCGCTGCTCTAGAGGGTGGTATCCAGACAAGCATCCACATTTGTCCCCGTGGCCTTGGGATTCCATCTCCTATGAAACTGTCCCAGTGTCTGAGCAGACGTCGCACCAGGGAATGCGGAAGGGTTGCAGAGGAACCTAGGGAGATGTGCTGTCCTGTAAAAGAGGAGCAGGCACTGGAATGAAGCACTGCTATATAATACCCTGGTCAGACAACTGGGGTCAACATCCACTCACTCCAGTGGCTACTGTTGCAGCTGCCATCAAAGCCCTGAGTTACTGGAGCCCTGGCAAGGAACCTCTCCTTTGGCTCTCAGCCCAAGTAAACCTGTCGGCATTGCAGCATCTTCTGAGTGTAGGGAAAACCCACATTATACTGCTAAGAGGGGCCCTGTGGGGGCTGCTGTATGCAGTTTCAGCGCTGAGCTGCGAGGTGCTCCCGTCTGCCTAGCTGCCTGTTCGGGTAATAGTTCCATGGTGCCGGCCTGCCGATGCCAGATGGTGTTTCTGAGCAGTGCCAGGTCCCAGCTGAGTGCTGCCCTGGGAGACACTAACAGAAGCTAGCTCTGCAGCAAGCCCTGCCAAACCAATGGCATATGCTCCACTCTGCCCTGCACCTGTCGACGGGTAGAATTCACACACGGCTCTTGTGGCCCTGACTTGAAGGAAAGAGGAAAATCTCAGCCCCATCTGGAGTGAATTTAATGGATAAACAACAGTGAAGAGAAGAAAGAGATGGAGGGACCGGTGACCATTGCTGATAGGAGAGGCTGGTGAGCAAAGGGACCCAGCAGAGGGAGAGTAGGTTGAGAGGGAGGTGTGGGAGAGATGGGAGCTACGGAAAGCCAGAGGAAAGAGCGGGGAAAGGAAGGACCATAGGAAAGAGTGTGTGTGTGTGTGTATGTGTAGGTGGGTGTGTACCTGAGAGCAATTGCACAGCTCCTGGGTGTGAAGGGATTCCTGTATTTTACCCTCCACAAGAAAATGCTTAGCACACATTTGCATCAGCTGTAGTGGAGAATAGAACCACTCCTCTGTGATCAGATGTCAAGCTCCAAGGACAGGCTGCGGTGATACTGTAGGAATTGTCCCATAAGGGCTCCTAGTTTTCACCAGGAAATGGGGAAGAGGGACACAAACAAATTGGGGAGCAGCAACCAATTTCCATATTTGTTTATTATTTATTTTTTAAAAGTACAAATCCGGCTCTCTGCTCAGCAGTGCAATGATGCTGTGTTAATGCCGTGCAATGGAGCCCTACAAAACTGATCAAGAGAAACACAGATTCGGTTCCCTAGGAATGCCTGCCATCAAATAACCTAAATGTTTAGGGCCAGATCCTTAGCTCCACCAGCCTTAGTGGAGCAATGCTGATTTACACCAGCTGAGTCATCCTTTAAAAGATGAGATGTACACAACTAACACATTTTGCAGGTCCAAAAGGAATTTGTGCAGACAAAATACAAAGTCTAATGACCTTATCTGTGCACATAAATCCAACTTGTGCATGCAAATTACAGACTTGATCTTGTGAAATGCTAATTACCTTGCAAGAGAGTTGCTCTTCACTTCAAAGGATATGGCCCAGTTTTGACTGGGCAAGCAAATGATTGTGCATTGCAGAATTCAAGGGCATTATTGACACAGCCTGTTGCACACTGAAATTGTGCACATACACCAATTTGGGCCTGCAAATGGGGTGACTGTGTATCTAACTACTCAGTTTGCACACAGAAAGTGGACATATGTTTAATTTTGGAGATAATCTGGAAATGCGAAAGGGTTTAAAGTAATAACCAGGAGAGGCTACAAAAGAGTCAAAAAATGCAAGCCCAGTTTGTGGGAGAATATATGTGCGGGCTCCTTTTTGGTAAAAATATAAGTGAAAGTGTTCAGTGCTATAATTTATTGAAATGAAATAGACTGGAAACAGATTCATATTGTGAATAATTTTTCCATCACCATAATCTGTCATTGAGAGACAGGGTACTTTGTTTCTCTGAAAAATTATTTTTATTGCTGGTTTAGTTACAAAAAGAATAAGAATAATAATCATTATTACTAATAATGGCTTCTAGAGATCTTGTCATCTGAGGATCTCAAAGCACTTACAAAGGTAAGTAAGTGTTAACTGCATCTTACAGAAGAGAAAACTGAGGCACAAAAAGATTAAGTAACTTGCTCATGGTCACTCGGGGAGTCAGTTTCAGAGTGAGGATAAAAAGGAAGGTTTCCTGATTCCCAGATCCCAGCTTTAACTACTAGACACCAGTGCCATCTCTGTAGTTATAATAACCTGAAATTCTGGGCAGCAACAGAGATTCAGGTCAGATAAGCACTCAAAAAATTTGGATGCATCTCTGAACTTTGGTCTATAAAACTGATCGAGGAATCTTAAGAGAAAAAGATTTCCGTTACTTCCAGTCTCCAGGCCAGAATGCCACAAGAATAGCCTGCCTCTTGGTATTTTAGAGCCGCCCCCTACTACTTCCACATGCAGCCAGAAAGGTCATATGGGCATGAAAATGAAATCTACGTTTTAAGAAAGTTAGGTGAACTTTTTGTTCCTTGGAAGAGTTCCGTGTGAAGGATGATTGACAACTAAAACCACTCTATTTTTTTTTTCAAAAGGGTTCACCCACGCCTCAGTATCTGGCCTATATTGCATTATATATCCCTGATCCTGCAGTCTATCACTACTAAAACTACAATCCATCGGTGATCTTCCTGAAAACACCATCCTGGCCACTATGGATGTAGAAGCCCTCTACACCAACATTCCACAAAAAGATGGACTACAAGCCGTCAGGAACACTATCCCCGATAATGTCACGGCAAACCTGGTGGCTGAACTTTGTGACTTTGTCCTCACCCACAACTATTTCACATTTGGGGACAACGTATACCTTCAAATCAGCGGCACTGCTATGGGTACCCGCATGGCTCCACAGTATGCCAACATTTTTATGGCTGACTTAGAACAACGCTTCCTCAGCTCTCGTCCCTTAATGCCCCTACTCTACTTGCACTACATTGATGACATCTTCATCATCTGGACCCATGGAAAAGAAGCCCTTGAGGAATTCCACCATGATTTCAACAATTTCCATCCCACCATCAACCTCAGCCTGGACCAGTCCACACAAGAGATTCACTTCCTGGACACTATGGTGCTAATAAGCGATGGTCACATAAACGCCACCCTATACCGGAAACCTACTGACCGCTATTCCTACCTACATGCCTCCAGCTTTCATCCAGACCACACCACACGATCCATTGTCTACAGCCAGGCTCTATGATACAACCTCATTTGCTCCAACCCCTCAGACAGAGACAAACACCTACAAGATCTCTATCAAGCATTCTTAAAACTACAATACCCACCTGCTGAAGTGAAGAAACAGATTGACAGAGCCAGAAGAGTACCCAGAAGTCACCTACTACAGGACAGGCCCAACAAAGAAAATAACAGAACGCCACTAGCCATCACCTTCAGCCCCCAACTAAAACCTCTCCAACGCATTATCAAGGATCTACAACCTATCCTGAAGGACGACCCATTACTCTCACAGATCTTGGGAGACAGGCCAGTCTTTGCTTACAGACAGCCCCCCAACCTGAAGCAAATACTCACCAGCAACCACACACCACACAACAGAACCACTAACCCAGGAACCTATCCTTGCAACAAAGCCCATTGCCAACTGTGTCCACATATCTATTCAGGGGACACCATCATAGGGCCTAATCACATCAGCCAAACTATCAGAGTCTCATTCACCTGCACATCTACCAATGTGATATATGCCATCATGTGCCAGCAATGCCCCTCTGCCATGTACATTGGTCAAACTGGACAGTCTCTACGTAAAAGAATAAATGGACACAAATCAGACGTCAAGAATTATAACATTCAAAAACCAGTTGGAGAACACTTCAATCTCTTTGGTCACTCGATTACAGACCTAAAAGTTGCAATTCTTCAATAAAAAAACTTCAAAAACAGACTCCAATGAGAGACTGCTGAATTGGAATTAATTTGCAAACTGGATACAATTAACTTAGGCTTGAATAGAGACTGGGAGTGGATGGGTCGTTACCCAAAGTAAAACTATTTCCCCATGTTTATTCCTCCCCTCCACCCCCGACTGTTCCTCAGACGTTCTTGTCAACTGCTGGAAATGGCCCACCTTGATTATAACTACAAAAGGTTTCCGCCCCCCCACCGTCCCCCTCCCGCTGTCCTGCTGGTAATAGCTCACATTAAGTGATCACTCTCTTGTTACAGTGCGTATGGTAACACCCATTGTTTCATGTTCTCTATGTATATAAATCTCCCCACTGTATTTTCCACTGAATGCATCCGATGAAGTGAGCTGTAGCTCATAAAAGCTTATGCTCAGATAAATTTGTTAGTCTCTAAGGTGCCACAAGTACTCCTTTTCTTTTTACCGGTTTCAATGAAACCTTTGGAAAGCAGGATGAGGCCCTAGGTAAGATTGTGTGATGGATACAATCCAGATGAAGCCTGCTGAGATGGTTTGGAATGTCCCTGTGAAGTCAAACCAGAGTCATCCTTAGCCACAGAATATGAGCGACACTAAGGTTTCTAGGTCAAAACTCACAGCCTCTTTATATTAAACAGCTCATTGCTGTTTCTTTGTGAGTGGAAAAGAATTCCAGCTATCCAAAGAGAACAGCACAGAACATCCGTGTGCAAGTGACACACATGGGGGAACATATGATGCAACCCAATTTTGGAACATTGAGGTTTTGGATTAAGCGGGGTTAGGATGAGTAGGATCTGGTCTATAAATGTTATTCTGGATCTCTCCAGCACTCTCAACGTCAGGCCACAGAAAATAAAATGTAGCTGGTTTTCTATTTTTGTATAAATTTCAATTAATTGTAATTCAGCAAGTGCTACTGCTCTAGGTGGTAATTGCTTCTATCCCTGGAAACTGTGTAAACTTCTTAAGAATCCAGTGCCCTCCTGCTCAAGACGCTCTATTTTATCAGTAAAGAGAGAGCTTCATTTGAACTGTATCCCTGTCTCCTCTCATTTCTTGCTTTGGTGTAATAACAATAATATGTAGCATTTATAGAGCACTTTGCTACTTCAAAGCCCATTTGCAGCCATTAACTAATTAACATCCTCCCCTGTGATGGGGGTGGGTAAGTAAGTACTGTACTATCCCACGCCTTCTGCCTGCTGACGTGTCCCGACGCCATGGTAAGAAACATCGCAGCAAACGCCCTCCATGACGCAACAAAGAAGCGGATCGGAAGAGCCCCCTCCAACCAAGACACTGCCAGCTTCCTGAGTGGTTCCCTGAATGGCGAATTCGGACGGGACGGGCGCGACATCGCTTCACTGTGGTCCCGCGCTCTCAATGCCACGCGTCGCCTGGGGAAGCACGTCAGCTGCTGCTGGGGGTGGTGCGAGGAGTGCCAGGAGCTGGGAGTCCTGGTGCCGCAGATCAGGTCCAACGACAACACCATCGTCACCCGAGCGCCAGGGGCATGCTGGAGAGGACCCTGAAGGCAGCCATCCATTCACTGGACATGGAAACCCTGAAGCATAAACCAGACCAGGGTAAAGCCTTCGAATTGACCAGCAAGTGGGACGCCAGCAACCACTTCCTCGCCGGGGGCGGCTTCACCCGTTTCGCTGACTGGTGGTTCATCCACCGCGCCTGGCTCAACTGCGTCCCGCTCAACGGAGCCGTCCGCCACGGGAACCGAGACAAGCGTTGCAGGAAGTGCGGCTACTCCAACGAGACCCTGCCCCACGTCCTGTGCAGCTGCAAGCCCCACTCTAGAGCCTGGCAGCTGCACCACAACGCCATCCAGAACTGCCTGGTGAAATCCATCGCACCGCGCCTGGGGGAGGTCACCGTGAACTGCGCCATCCCCGGTACTGACAGTCAGTTGTGACCTGACGTGGTTGTCGCTGACGAGGCCCAGAAAAAGATCATCCTCGTCGACATCATGGTCTCCTTCGAGAACAGGACCCTGGCCTTCCGCGAAGCCTGAGCTCGTAAGCTGGAAAAATACGCCCCCCCCCCCGGCCAACACCCTGAGAGCGAAGGGCTACGAGGTGCAGATGGACGCCCTGATCGTCGGAGCTCTGGGCACTTGGGACCCCTGCAACGGGCGTGTGCTGTGGACCTGTGGGATCGGTCGACGCTACGCACGGCTCATGCGGCGCCTCATGGTCTCGGACACCATTTGATGGTCCAGGGACATCTACATCGAACACATCACCAGCCACCGACAGTACCAGGAGGTGTGAGCTGGAACGACATCGTGCACCCACTATGGGAAAGGGACTGAGAGACTTTTTCCATTGGACCATATGAACTGGAACCATAAACCCACTGAACGTTAAATCCCACCAAATGAGGGTAGATCCATCATCATCATCGTATCCACTCATTATACTCCACACCTGAACATAGCCATTATATGGACATCATACCCCCATATCTCAATGTCTGTACTTTGACCCATTAAACTTTTACCCCCAATCAGGGAGATTGCAGATTATGTATTCCTTACGCCACCTGTTCCTAAACCGAATTTTACACCCCTTGATAATCTGTACCTTATTCCCTAATAACCGGAAACTTCTATGCTTAAACTCTGTACCGTTTTCTTTTTACTTCAACATTATCCTCCTTTTGCAGATGGGGAAGTTGAGACAGAGAGGAGTCTGCCAGAGTGGGATTAGAACTTGGGAATTTCTGGCTATCCCCAGGCTGTACTGAGCCCCTGCAACTCCTATGCAAATCGACCTCTTTGGAGTCTCACAATCATCCTTTTAGGATTAGCTCCTGTAAAGCTGATTGAAATTTTTGTAGTTGGAAGGTTATATCAATGAAAAGAGGCTTTTTCACCAAAACAAAAATATTCAGTTTGGTTGAAATTTTCCAATTTTTTCATCAAAATCTGAAATTTTCCGCCCATTTTTAAAAATCCCTTTTCCTCTGCTTTTTCCAGTGGGAAAAATAAAGGGGAATGGATGATGCAAGGGGTTGGGGGTGGGGAAACACTTTTCTTTTGGTTTCTATTTTATTGAAGAATCAAAAGAAAACCACAACATGACCCACAAATTTTCAAATGAAATAAAAATGCTTCATTCCGTTACAAATTTTACACAGAAAATACATAGCATTTTGGAACCCGCTTGAGCAGTGATACACTCTACATTTATAGAGAGCCTTTCATCCTGAAATATCCCAGAGCACTTCAACTGATATAAAAAACAACGCACAGAGAGAAGCCTGTGCACAACTTAAAAGCAGTCACTTTTGGGTGAAACACAGCAACAAAGCAAGGTTGCCCAGCCTTTCAGAGTAGGAATGCTCATTGTCTGGGCCACATGCATGTCTTAAAAAGATTGTTAGAAGAGAACAAGCATCATCCAGCTACACTCGAGCCCTGTGGGAATGGGAAGTATCACTGTGCTTCTGACAGTTGGAGAAACTGAGGTGCAGAGAAGAGAAATGAGTTGCCCCAGATCACACACCGAGTGGTAAAGAAGGGATTGTTAGAATTTAGGAGCCCACTAGACAATGCTACCTTACTGTTTAGGATTCAGACTTTACTGAAATTGCCCGGCTGCCAAACACTACATCAAGCTCTGCACACAAAACCCACATTCCCTAGGCACAACCAAACATTAACTATGCGAAAGTGGGCCGAAATCAACCCAAAGTGAGGTAATGGAGCCACAGAAAGAGATAGGGAAGCTGGACTCCCATATTCATGTCCTTAGGGAAAGCCAACTGAATGGGAAATGCCAGCGTAAGGAAAGGACATTCCCATCGCATGTCATCTGGAAAAGGGAGGGTCGGAAATTGCAGGGCAAAGGCAGCACTTCTCCTTGGCCTTTTGTCTGCTTTCCAGAGCTTTCTCCTGAGGAAAGTTTCGCTCCATTGGATAAGGAGGAGAGACAGCCAACAGATGGCACTGTGCTGTTTCCGAAAGCAGTGGCTCTCAGCCTTTCCAGACGACTGTACCCCTTTCAGGAGGCTGAGTTCTCTTGTGTACCCCCAATTTTCACCTCACTTAAAAACTACTTGCTTACAAAATCGGACATAAAAATACAAAAGTCACAGCCACACTATTACTGAAATATTACGCGCTTTCTCATTTTTACCATATAACCATAAAATAAATCAGTTGGAATATGAATATTGTACTTACATTTCAGCGTATAGTACATAGAGCAGTATAAACAAGGCATTGTCTGTATATTTAAGTGTGTACTGACTTCGCTAGAGCTTTTTATATAGCCTGTTGTGAAACTAGGCAAATAACTAGATGAGTTGATGTACCCCCTGGAAGACCTCTGCGTACCCCCAGGAGTACGCAAACTCCCGGTTGAGAACCACTGGGGAGCCAGTACTACTGTGGGTCAGGGCAAGGCTAAACTACAAACATCCCTCTGTGGGATGTTTAAAACACTTTATTATGGAAATTTCAGTACTGCGTGGAATCTTCTTGTCCACCATGTGCACAAGTGACTACCTTTCCTCCATGCAACTGAGCCAAATCAGCTAGAGCAGCCAGAACGATCCGTAGGCCATGAGGACAGCTCTTTAGTAAGGACAGTTCAGGCTGTGTTGGTGGTGGTCGCGCAGGCTGCAGAACCGTCAAGGAAGTGGTTGTACTCACAAGGCGTATGACATGCATTACTTCGGCAATTCATTTTGGGTAGTCGGAGGTGTCTGCTCCCAACATTGCAGGACAGTATTCGCTAACACAGCTTGGACAGCAACTAGCCCTGTGTCAGGAACCTGTGCAGGTGGGGGATGGAATATTCTTCCCCAGTTTGGAGCTAGGGCGTAGCGGAACAACTCAGCTACTCTCCTTCGGAATGAAGTAGGGCCACGGCCTGCTATGACGCAGAGAATTTGGCTAGTGGATCGACAGAGTTTGCTGCTCTCTAGCTTTTCTGCAAACGTTTCCCCGATGGCAGTCAGAAGGTGGCCCTGTGGAAAAGTGCAGAGCACCCCAGGCCGTGGGCTTCCCATGGCCTGTCCCCCTTTCTCCGCTATGCAGAACTGCATCGGTTGTGCTTTGGGGGGTCTCATGCACCCTTTTAAGGAAAGGCAGGATGTGATCATCGGTGTGTTGTTTCACTTGAAATGTTAATTGTTAATGCAAAGGGCCACAGTAAAACCATTTTGGGATACAAAAATCTTCCTTCCATCTGCTCAGGCCTGGCCAATGACAGTGGGCGTCAAACCCAGGCTAGAAAAATTTGCTCCTAATCTGTCCTCCCTAAAACTAAATGCTAACACAGCAACACCCCTGGTGCAGCATCTGTGTCTGCCCCCAAGAAATCGATTGCAATCAATCACTCACAGTCGATCAGCCTGGCAGGAACCAGTGTAGATTCCTCTGGGAAGGCAATCCAATCAGCTGATGGTCATCATCTTCAGCTTGTCTTCAGCCCCAGGGATCTGTGCTGTGCTGCTTTGAGCTGTGGGTTTCCCATTTTTAGAGAACAGGGAGCATTCAGGCAAGGGATGGGGTAAGGCTACCTATGGATCATAGATGTTAGAGATAGGAAAGTCCTACCAGGTCATCTAGTCCTTCCCTATCAATGCGGGATTGTTCTTTATTTCACGGGTACTAGTGCTTTGTCTGGTGTAGCATTCAATATTCCAAGAGATGGTAGACGGTCTAGCGCAGCCTGCAGTAATAAGTGGGTGATGCATACCAGAATCACACTGGCATGTTTGGATGATTTATCTCCAAATTTTGTGTTTTTCCAAACTGTTCGTTCGTTCGTTCTTTCTTTCTCTTCTATTTTTTTAATTAGGAAGTTTTAACAAGTGTACAAACCCTTGCCATGTAAATATCAGATAGAAAACAATCATGACAACAGTTATCTTTTGTTCAAAAAAGACATTCTACAGGAATACAGTCATCAGATCTTTCTATTTTGCAGGGTGTTACCACATTCCAGAGCGAGCATTTTTACACCTATGTGGTTTCTAGTGATTTCATTAAATTGAGTGACCTCTTGATGTACACATATTTAACAGACTAGGTATGTCTAGCAAATGTTAATATTCAAAAAAATTGGACAGGTGTGCTTTTCCCCCCAGGTAATTGGACTTTCTCGGAGTATTGAATAAAAGGTAATAAAATACCTAAGTATCTATCTGTCCTCTCTCTATTTTGCTGAATAGGTAATTAGTGTGTTAATTTTCCCATAACCACAACCTCCCATATTTTTGAACCATTCCTCAATGATTGGTTTTTGCCCATATTTCTGACTCCTCCAGGTCTCTTGGAGTTATTACTCTGTCCTCAGTGCTGTGTACAACTCCACCCCATTTCAGATCACCTGCCGATTCCCTCACTGTGCTGCTTCCCTCTCTTCCAGACCACTAATGAAGATGTTAAATATTAAGCTTGGACCTAACTAAGCTCCCTATGCTATCCTGCACTTGATACCCCTTCCCCTTTGGACATGTGGCCATTGACCAGCGAGTGGCTCTTGTGGGAAGGACTGGAGAAAGGCAGAACGTACAAGAGTTCACGCAATAATTCTGTCTCAACAAATCAGTGACAGTGCTCAGCTGGGGGCTGATGCTCCTTAGGGGCCAAATGCCAGGTTGATGAGATATATTCCGAAATATGAACTGATTGTCTTACCTTCATTAGCAATGCTCCTGATGCCCCAGTGGGTCAAGCGCTGGGTACAGAACATTAGCCTGAGTAGTTAATGGATGGGCAGTGCTGATGTGAATACTCCACATCTGGTGACAGCTCTGTGACCCTCGTACGTTATACTCTTTCTTCTAGTCCATCTAACCTTTCGTCGGTTTCCCCTGATGCTTAGCTTCCTTTGTTTGTTCTATAATGCCGGAGGGCCCAGTCCAGCAAACAGGCTCAGAGCATCCATAAAGCAACTAAGCACCCTCAACTCCCATTGTGGGCATGCGGATCCTCTTAAAAAGTGTTAAGCACTTATCCTCCCATTTCTACCAGGCTAGAGCAGGCGACTGCAGTGACTTCATTCTTGTAACTGGCGTGTGGTAGACCATTAATTCCTTACCTTCCCACAGCAGACCTGGCATCAGCATATATATATATCTCGACATCACTCCAATCTGACACCTCCGTTTAGATCACTAAAGTCAAATTAGGGTAAGTAGCTGTATGAGGATGACCTATACTCTGTCAATCTTTACATCATTCAAAGCCAATTTAACCTATTCAGTCATAACAGGGTCAAAGTGATTGAATAATTCTGCTGCTAATGCTGGGGTAGATCTGCTCTTTGTTTTATTTTGTCATTTCTTTTAGCCACGTCAGTGCTTCTATTTTGTCCTTCTGTGTCTGTGTCTAAAAGTAAAGAGAATAAAAAGATACTCAATTAAGCCTTCCAAGATGATTACAAAATAAAGCCTTGTTTTGAATGCGTATTTTCAGAAGAATTAGCATAAAGAAGTGTGGACGTGTGAATTCTTAGAATTTGCAAGCACAATTTATCTTCGCAGGTCAATAGCTCTTATTGTCTGCTCTGCCAAGTTGTTCAAACATCTATAATGCTCTCAAAACATTGCTTAATTAGATTCTAGAGAACATTGACACACAAACAAAAAATATTAATATCAAGCATTCCGGCATCATTTGGAGTTTACATAGATCAAAGATCATTTTTGGTGCAAAGAGGTTATGCATGTGACAGGTTGCTACTCTGCACGTTAAGAATATGAATCACATGACATGACAGAGAAGCCACGATCAGAGAACTGAACACAAAGAAGAAGGAATATAAACTCAGGAGGGATATGCAGAAGATCAAAACAGCATTCAATAGAAATAGAGGAAAAAGAAAGATTACTGTGGATGTGAGATAAATACCCTATAGAAAATACTGCAGAACTCTACAGTAATACCCCAAAAATATTGCTTTTTGTGTACAGTTATGGATCAATACTGTAGAAGGACAGTACTTTTTATAAGGGTTGGACCTGTAGAAGACTCTGGACAAAGTCTTAAAGTCCTTTTTCAGGCAAAATACCCATTGAAGTCAATAGGAATTTTGACGGAGAAAGGAGTGAGTGAAAACTGAGCAAGGTCTTCAGATTATGGCCTTCTCTTATTTCAGTCAGCTGATACTGGAAGTGCTATTTTAAAGCAGGCGATATAATGAAGAGAAGAATCAAATCTGGGAGATTTGGAAGGGCAGGCTCCCTTATAAAGGGCAGGGTCCCTCTTTGGGTGTTGACCAGTGGTTGTCAAAAGTCTTTACCCAATCTGCAGCACTGGGGCACCTCCCCCCCCACCCCCAGGTTGAAAGACTTGGGCTTGTGGGGCTCGCGATGCCATGCTGAAAATAGCTGCATAGACTTGCAGATCTGGCTGGAGCTCTGGCTCTGAAGCCTACGGAGAGGGAAGGGTTTCATTGCTTGAACTCCAGCCAAGCCACAACTTCAAAACACTGTCTACACAGCAGTATGGAGAGCAGTAGTATGAGCCCTGTGAGCCTGAGTCTGCTGACCCAGGCCAGGAGGTTCGCTGCTGCGGCCTATATAGACATACCCGTTATGACCAAAAGGATTTTTGACACCACCGGTCTGCATCAGAAGCGCTCAGCCTGTGGGTTGTGACTCCAGGCAGGTTGTGAACAGGTGTCAGAGGTAGCAACCATCCTGCTATTCCCATATTGCTAACTGGGTGTATGGGAGCTACCAGCTAGATCCTAGCTAGATGGGAGAGAGGTCTCAGAGGGCGCTGGTGTGGAAAAACGAGGTCACGGCATGGTAAAGATTGACCATCCTGGAGGATGTAATGATCCTCCTAGTGGTTATAGGGGATAGGTGACGTATCTGCATGTACAGGATGTAGAAGGAGATGGTGGGTCCCTTACAACAGCTATAGATGTCCCAGCTCCTCCTTCTTGGGACAGTTCTGGAGAACTGGAGCAGTCGCATGGCAGCCTGGATGGCTCTGGGATAAATAAAACTAGCCTGTGAGTGGATTGGTTTGAACTAATTTTCAGTTTGGTTAAAGGGATCTTACAAATGCTGGCTTCCATGGCACTTGGAAGAGCAGATGGCGCCTCCCCAGGCACACTGAGCAGAAACCAAGACCTGAAGAGTGAACCATAGTGAGATGCATGTGAGCTTGGTATAACGTAGTGAGAGAACGGTGAAACAGGTAAAGGGCAAACCAAGGGGAAGTTAATAAATTCCAGTTAAAATGTATATTAATTTAAAAAATATTAATAAGCCAAAGTTTTATTTAATATTATTGTACTAGAATGAGGAATCATGAATAAATAAAACCAGATGGCAGATTGATAATACAACCTCAAGAAATGCACTTGTGGGGTGTATTTTCTTCTCGATGTGTAGAGATTTATATGTGTATTTCTCATTAGCTTTCGTGGGAATTGTGTTTGTAAATCCTGTATATCAGGAAATAGGTGGGTTTGTTTCAACACACACAATTATCTCCTTATATTAGATATATTAGTTTCAAAAGTGCTTTGTCTGTATTTCATTATAGATCACAAAGACCTGCCCAAACCATCGTAAATAACTGAAAAATATGCAACAGAATCGAGGGCCAGTGTTTTAAAATGTGGGCAACTTGTGGTATTATTTAAGTGCACTCTGCTTTTCCCCTTCAACTTTTTCCCAGGACGTCCAATGCTAGATGCAAGCAATGGGTCTAGCATGTGCCACTAGAAACATCACCAAACTCCAGTGATCAGATTAGTACCAGCAATGGGTCTTGATTGCTGGTAACATGTCTAGCATTGATGGCTAGTAAAGCTACTAGGGCCTGATCCCACTGGATGCTGAATGCTCTCACAGCCCATTGAAGTCAACTGGAGTTGAAGGTGCTCTGCATCTAACAAAATTTGGCTTTTGTTGATTTCCCACATGGGCAAAGTGTCATGTTGTCCTCTTAGAAAAAAGGAGTGGAGAGGGAAAATGCATCAAAAGAACTAAATACTTCTAATGTTGTGAGTTTCATGCTAAGACCCCAATTCAGTAAAGCATTTGAACATGTGCTTCACTTTAAACACATGTTTAAATGCTTTGTGGAATCAGGGCCTAAGTGTATGAATTGGCGATTTTTGAAAAATCTAATTTTAAATAGGCCCTTAGTTATACCACAGTTGTAAAGCTCTCTCCCTCTCTCTAGCTCCAGTCTACCTAGTATCTAGCCTCTGTAGGTTGAAATAATCTGTTTAAAATCCACATGAAAGTAAGTTGTTGTTTTTATTCCATTTTAACTAGTATCGTTAAAATAAAAGCAAGGGCGATGGTTTCCAAGCGTACAGATGTGACTGTTCAATCGAAAAGTCTTTTAAGTATGTTCAATTATATGCCACTTTAGAACAATGTTAGTTTTCTGCACCAAAAGGAAATACAGGAACTCACGAGCTTCTTTCCATAGTCTTGAAGACAAATTGAAATCGTGCAAAAGAAGTTAGTAAGTGGCACACTGCTCTGTATTTCAGGAGGTATGTAACAGCCTTCACATGTGTGTGGGAATCTGCCTCATACCATTCCAAGCAGCACAAATTTCCCTGACAGCTTCATGGTTTGGGAAGAGGGCCTATGTAAAGCAAGACATAGCAAAGGGTAAAACAGAAATTTCCTAGAAACTGATTGTTTAAAGCATGGGTTCTCAAACTTCATTACACCATGACCCCCTTCTGACAACAAAAAGAACTATATGACCCCAGGAGGGGGAACCAAAGCCTGAGCTCACTGAAGCCCCTCTGCCTGGGGGGGCAAAACCCAAGCCCAGTGGGGCCAAAGCGGCCTGTAACCTGAGCCCCGCTACTCAGGGCAGAACTCTGCCTTTCCGTATCCACCTTTGTTTCTTATCACATCACCTCCTCCACTTCCTTTCCTCAACCAATGGTGGCAGCCTTGAACGTCTGCTTCTTCCACAGTGCTCCTCATGCATGGAGCATCATCCTTGAATTAATCCACAAAACCATTTCCCACCTCAAGACCCTTTTCTGTCTATCCAAGGTATTTAGAAGGTCCCTATTATCCTGGTATGTGAGTGCCCCACAACTTTTACCATATTTATCCTTACAAGCCCCCTGGAAGGTAGGACAGTTCTAGTATCCTCATTTTACAGATGGGGAACTGAGGCACAAAGGGCTAAGTGACTTGCCCAGGTCACACAAGAGGTCTGTGGCAGAGCAGGGAATTGAACCGTGGTTTCCTGAGTCCAAGGCAAGTGCCCTAAGCGTCCTTCTTCCTGGTTCTGCTGTGAGGCCTACAAGAAGTCAGCCAGGTGATGCAGCAGTCGGAGACATTTATTTTTTAACAAAACCTTCAATGACTTCGAACCATACCCCGCACAGCTTGTCTGTATAACTGAGTGATGCTATTTTGGTTATCTTTGGTAATCCTTCTCTTTCTACCTCACCGCCTCTTTCTGTTGGTTGTCATGATCACTAGCTGCTCTTGTTTCAAATCAGATTGCAAGTTCCTCAGAGCATGGGCCATGTTTTACTCTGTGTCACACAGTGCCCATCGCAATGGGATCCCATTTATGGATTACATTCCTTCCATGTTTGATAGTTCTAGCTGATACACACCAGAGGTTTTGCCCTTTGAATGATCTGGAGGTTGTGAGTTCATCTGAGTACCGAAAGAAATTGTTCAGAAAAGCATCATTGGTCTCTAAACAGTGAATTATGAGAATTTGTATTAGTGATGTAGCACCAAGTTTTTCAGAATGGTGATTGGAAATGAGCTCTTGGATCCCGTTAGGGGAAATTACCTACAACATCAGCAGCCAGATTTGCACTGGGCTTTAACCCAGATTATCAATATGCACATTCAGTGTGCACCATGCACATACTAATCAGATAGCTAGGAACCTAACTATCGATTGGATCATACAAGGGTAATTTGCAATGGCCGATTCAGGGGCTTGTGGCTGAAGAACTGTGGGTGCAGTCAATCAGAAGTTTCTAAGAAGATGTGGTCTCTTTGCCTGGATTTAAGAGTGTGCAGAGCATTCTATTACATTTGAAATTGGAGCAAACCGCTGTCAAACACAGGTACACTATGGCTGTAGGAGCATCAATGCTGGGAATTCTGAATACAACTCTAAAAGCCTTCCTATGTATTTATTTGCATTAAAGGGGTGCTGTCAACTTGAAGTACTGAATCATGGAAAATGCTGGACCGACTGTAGTCACGGTCACTGAAAGACATTAAATCAAAAAGATTTTTGTGCATTAGATAGCACTTTGTCTCTAGTCAGCGTCACTGGTCAGTAGACGGTTATTTGCATCACCCATGCACTGCTCTGCAAGAGGGTGTTTACCAACGACAGCAGCAGCAGCAAAGCTGAAACGGAAGAGGCTGCTGCTAGGTGTGTGTATATTA
Source organism: Eretmochelys imbricata (assembly GCF_965152235.1). Taxonomy (NCBI): domain Eukaryota; kingdom Metazoa; phylum Chordata; order Testudines; family Cheloniidae; genus Eretmochelys; species Eretmochelys imbricata. Next base: position 12,846,066 of record NC_135581.1, read on the forward strand.
ACAATGGGGAGGGAAGGTTAGCCAGAACAAGTCCAGTGTTGTTCTTGAGCTGGTCCAAAACACCTTTACAGACCCAGCAGTGGAACAGAAAAGTCCTTCTCACATTTGTAAAGGGATAAAAAAAAAAATATCTACTTCAAGAGCCCTCTCCCAGAACGTCGGACTTTTAAATTAGTCACTTTAAAAAAAAGTTGACAGTGTCCTCCAGAGTTCATTATCCTCAGTGGAAATGGCTTACTTTGTGATCTGTTCACACGTGCGTTGGTTTTTCAGGAAGCCACAGACCCCCAGAGAAATTTAGTACAGTGTTACATGCAGAGTGGCACCAATCAAAATACAGCTCAAGTGGAGTTTCCACTGGGTCATGGTCTCACAAAAGTTCATAATGCTCAGCACCCTGGCTTCTAAAATTGCTGCCTCCCCAATGGGAGAGTGTGTTTGCACATGTCGTTGGCTACACATGTGACTGTGTGTTTGCGCGCACATGCCCATTCACAAAACATGTAGAACAGTGGTGTTCAACCTGTGGTCCATGGCCCCCTAGGGGTCCGCAGACTACGTCTAAGATTTCCAAAGGGGTCAGCACCTCATTCAAAAAATTTTGGGGGGTTGCAAATGAAAAAAGGTTGAAAACAACTGATATAGAAAACAGCAAGGCAGAAAAGGAGGAAATACGTTTTTCACTAATGAGAAAAAGGAAAGACCATCCGTGTTGAGACACTGAGATCTAAGCATTCAACAGGCATAGATTTATAGAGCTAATACATAAACTACAATGTACAGATAGAGTACAAGCATACGGATCTGTAGAGATAGTACTGACACCAGGTCTGCAGAAATAATAGACGACTCGATGATATTCCGTGTACAGGATTTATTGTAGCTAAGTGATGGAGCAGCAGTTCTCCAAGGTTCAGTTTTGGCGATCAAGTGTGTGGAATCCAAACCCCAATGCTTTGTCTCTTCATAATCCCCAGCAGCGGTTTTATGGGGCCCCCATCCAATGTTTATATCTTCCCTTTATGAGTCCCAGCGATGACAGTTGCCAAGGGAGTACCTCGCTGTTACTGTGCAAGATGCATGGATCAATTAACTCAGTTGCTGGGTTTCCCTTTTGAATCAATTAACTGGAACTGAAATTAACTAAAAATATCCTTTGCTTATTAACAGACTGAACTAATTGCAATAAAAGGTAAGAAAACTCAAACCCCAACACAGATTCTGTTTGTCACAGTGAATTTCTACCCTCCTCTTTATCTCAAATATTCCTCATTTACTAAATGGGCTAATGACTACAACCTCCAAATCAATACTGTCATTCTTTGATAAGAAGGCTACTTGCTTATCGTGCCATCACCAAGGCATTCCAGCAGTGTGGGGACTGGGAGGGGAAACAGGCTAATGAACTGGCCAGAACTGAGTGGGGTTTCGACAGGTGTACCCATTCCAGACTGGTGTCCACATGGCACTGGCAAAACACATATGCCTCTTTGAGTGTAAACCTTTCATCCCTCCCCCTTTTTTCCTTTCATTCTCCCTCTCCTCCTTATCCCTCTTCATGTCTCTCTCCATCGCTTTCTTCTGGTTATTTTCATTCCCCCTGGCTTTTTGCCACCATTCTCCCCTTCTCTTTCTCTGTGTCCATCACTACTCTGTTCCTTTCCTTTCCCTGGCTGTCTCTCCCTCTCCCTCTCTGGCTACAATGAGAGCTAATCAGATACCTGAGCTGCTCTGCAAAGCTATTAGCAGCTCCCCACCCCCCTAACCCTCCCTTGGGAAATCAGCAGTGCTGGACAATTAGGCTTTTAGTTGGAACTCAAGATTCTGACACAAACCATAAACAACCTGAGCCCTGGATGCTGTTCTCCAGCAAGGTGGGTGCTGCAGGGACCGGCCCGTCCTCCAGGAGGAGATTCAGGTAGATGTACACCTGGCTGCACAGGTTATTGCCACAGTTGGTTCCATCCAGCAAGAGGGCTCCTTGTGGACTGAACAGCTATGGAGCAGCATGAGACTAGGAAAGCCTGGCTTAGAGGATGAGAAGAGAAGGAGCTGCCTATGTATCTGCCTTACTCAGTTCAGGCTCCTTTCCATACCCTGCTGTCTCCCCACCCCCTGTATTGGAGGAGGGGGAGCAGCCCCTCCTGAAGGACTGCAGGGGAAGGTTTGTGTTGTTTGTTTCAGAGAATTCTCTCTCTTGCTCTGGTAGCAGAGCACACCCCTCCTGCTGCTGGATCTATGAGCTGTGTGTGTGTTTTGTAATTAAGCAGTTAATTGCACTGGAGTTTTTGATTAGCTTTGGGGGATGGTGATGTTCTAGCAGGATGAGATGTTGTGTACAGTTCAGAATCATTTACAGAAATTGGAGCTAATTTTGCTGTCTGTGCTTATTACTGCATTAATTTAATTTGGGTTGCTTTTAGCTCATTAACACATCTAATTAATTCGTTGACATCACTATTAAGATGTCTCTTTGAAATTGGCGTCTCCAGATAATCAGGATGGAAGAGGCTGACAGATCAGGCGCGAAGCTGACTGGGAAAATGGGAGAAAAAAAAAAGACAACTAATGAATTTTCCATCAGAATCGCATGGTTTGTCAGAGTTGCTATGAGAGAGGCAGAGACAGAGCTAGCGAGACAGAGGGAGGGTGTGAGAGCAAGACAGACTTCAGTTATTTAAAAATATGATATTTGATATGAAGGCAAACAAGACACACCAGGCCAATAAATATTCTTCAATGAATGCACATCAAGACTTCATATTCGATAGTTAATTTTCTAATCTTGTCTCCTCATTTTTCTGTGGCACTGCTTTTGGCCGTAACTTTTTTTGTCTCATTGGTATCATTTTTTGTAATAACGACGCTTGGTGCTTTCAGCAGACAGATTGCCTGGAATGCCTTACTAGATTCCCCTTTCCAATTGCAAGTTGACACCCTGATTACAGATCCCTGGTTGACTGAGGCTGCTTAGTTCTATGCTACATCGCTTGTTGGTGAGTTTGATTTTAGTTGTAACTACACTGGAAAATAAACGTCTGGAGTAAGATGTGATCTGGCCTAGTAGTCCGGTGGCTGGGTCATGAATGAAGGGTAATGAGCAGTGACCATGCACTGAGTTGTCAGTGGGGTTTTGTAGCTGCTGGAGGAGCACAGATTCTACAGTGAGGGGCACAGGATAAGACTCGAGGCATAAATCAGTGTTGGGCCCAGTGGGATTTCACCTCTTTGTTATTGATCCGCAAAAGAAGGAAAATGTCTTGTCAATAAAATTCACAGGTGGTAGTAAATTGGGAGGAGTTGGGGACAGAGAAATAATGCAAAGGACGGTAAGAAATGTGAGCAGGAATAGCTAACTGTTTTCAGCAGGGAACCCTGGCAGTGAATACATCTCGCAGCAAGTATTCCAGACCGCGTGTGAGGACAGTGAGAGGGATGAGCCAGTTGGGCGTGAGTTTCCAACGCAAACATGGGCAATGCAATCTGGGGCTGCATCTGCCGAGATATCAATTCCATGGGGGGACAGGGAAATAATGGTGCCTCTGTATCTGGCTGTGGCTGTGCTAGACAGCTCAGTATTAGAAATATGGAGTCAAATGGGATGGAGTTCGAGGGTGGAGACAAAGTGGGTAGAGAAGAGCAACCAACCTGACTCCGGACAGAGGTCAAAGGGACACAAGCACATGCTTAAAACGAACCCTATGCATTAAGTGCTGCTTCCCTGAGTCAGGGCCGCTGTTAGGGAGCCAGAGGAGAGATTTCTGAGGAAAGGGGTTGCTAAGCAGGGACATAACCATCTATACATTCAAACACCAGAAAAAGAGAGACATTCTTGAAGGTGGCACAAGAAGGGTGGGGGAAGCAGGAAGGCTAGACATGGAAGTTCAGGTTGATTATCAGGACTATGGGATCTATTGGACTGAGGCCTGGTCATTCAGGGGAAGTGGTGGAAGCTCCAGTGTTTGGGCTATTTAAAACAAGACTGGACAAAGCATGATGACTGCTGACATGTGGGGGACTTCCTGAGCTAAAACCATGAGCTGCTACAACCTGAATTAATCCTCGTGCAGTGGGAGCTATACCAACGTAGCCCCTCTGGGGATCAGCAACCCACATTCACCAGCGGGTTACAAAAGCACTAGGAAATACCATCGGCCCCTCTCTCTGCACAGGCAGGAAGATGACCTACGCAGGCTAATAAAACATTTCCATCTCAGAGGCCCACTCCCGAGAGGTGCTGCATAAACGCAGCTCCCACGAATGTCAGCAGAGGCTCAGAGCCCTCAGGAGGCAGACCCCCCAATACCTATCATTCTCTTGTTATTTAATTTGGATTTTCAAAAAGGTCCCCCATCCAGTGCTTGGTATTGCCGTCTTGTGTCTTGCTCCCAGTTCTGCTGCCTTGCTCTCAAGCCAGCCCTGGTCTGGGACAGAGTCAGCAGCAATATGATCCGCCATCAGCATCCCTTGGAATGATCGTAACGGGGTTCAGCTTTAAGAGGAGCATGTGTGTGGGCGTGTGTCACAGATTATCCCTAAATAACAGGAAGAAAATACGCCCTCCCTTCCCATCCACATGCTCTGTCACACGGGGGATAGATACAGGGGACAGACCAGTCTTCCTAAACCCCATCTAATGAATTCAATACAGATGTTTTATTTGCTTTGATGGAGAGTATCTTTATTTTGAGGAAGCATGTTCTGGGCACTTAATAGCATGAAGGCTCTAAAAAGGGACAAAGCCCTCCTGGCAGGGGTGGAATTAGAATGGAGAAAACAGGGGATTTTTGCTTGTGGTGACTGACCTGATGTGTCTACACTGATTCCTAAGATCTCTGATTTTTTTTTTAAAGCATTTCTCAAGTTGTGGCAGAAGAGCTCGCTCTGGAGACAGAGGTAATTTCAGAGCAGCCCTGGACAGAATCTGATTCCATGGTTAAACTTGGAGGGCAGTGCTTTTGTTCTTATTTTCTAAGCATCTGATGTAAAAATCAGCTCATTGCCTGATTGCTGAACCCTGACAGACCCTCCGGCTCTAGGGAAATCCCATGGCCTCATCAGATTCATCGTCCATTTGCCCTTTTCAGAATGCAAAATCCAAACAGAGCAAGCAATTTCCTATCGGGGTCCCTCCACACAAAGGACTGCAGGCCAGCATTTCCTTGTTCATAGTATAGGGCTGCTGAATGGAAACCGGGGAGCGGAGAGCTCCGCATGTAGAATGGGGAATCAGGAAAGGGGGCAACTGGAAGCTCCATGCTCATGATATTAGGTGTGGGGGACTGAAAGTGGGAATGTGAGAGGTCAAAGCTCAATATACAGAGCAGGTGTGGGGGGGGGATAGCAGAGCAAGGGCTGAGGATGTGACAAAGACTAGGAAGGTGAGCACTCTTACAATATTGGGAGGGTGGGATGGTGCGGTGGGGAGATGACAGGAGAGGCAAGACCTCCATGCTCCAGAGACTGGGAGGGAGATGACTGTGAGCACTGCATATGGGGCAGGATAAGATTGGTATGTGCCTGTCCAGCAAGGATGCTGTGGCCAAGGTTTTCAATCCTTGGAGCCTAAAGTCCGACTCCTACGTCCATATTTGGGCAGCTGTCTGATTTTCAAAGGTCGGTAGGATTGAGTGAGCGCTCAGCACTGTTCAGAATCAGGCCGGTGTTTAAATCTGGTCTCAGGAGTCTGACTTTAGGCTTCCAGTTTTGACTGTCTTGGCTGTTGCCTTTAAGAGAGCCAGCAGTGGCACGGACCAGGAAGTCAAATAAATCCCTGACCTGGCTGGGGTGCAGGCCGTGTGAGCTCAGAGGCTGCAGTGAAGGTCTGTTTGTTCCAGTCTCCTGGGTTGTGTCCAAGTGGTAGCTGCTTCCGCCTCCTATACCAAATCGGGGCCGTCACACGGTGAAAGGGAACTCTCTGTGTGCCGGGTATAGAGGGGAGGGGCAATAAACTGAGCTCTGCGCCATTGGGATAGGTGGATATGGCCTGTATATCATCGGTGTTGGAGGGAGTTAACCAATAGTGAGGTATCACAGGGTAAAGAAGCTAGTGGCTATCTTTAGGGTATCCAAGGCCTTACAAATGAGTTAAATCAGACTTAAACACAGCACGAACCTGGCTGTACTCAAACGGTGTTTGCACGCTGGTTAGCCTTATGGACTCTGCCCTGCCACCGCGTGTTTAAGTAGGACTGGTGGGAATATGGGAAGTGTTATCTGGGAAAAAATTCAAATGAAATGAAAAACTGGGTGCTTGTTTTGCAGCAATATTTATGTGGCCTGTGGCATCAGAAATTCTCCTAATCTTTAGGCTTCCCCTTTCCCCATTTCCTGTCAACTTTCCTCCAGTAAATATTTTCGTTGTTTTCTTTTTATGGGAGCGACAAAAGAGCAAGGCCCAAATTCTGCTCTCAGTTATAACAGAGTAACCCCATTGAAGCTGATGGTGTTAGTGTAGATTTACACTGGAGTAAAGGAAGAGAATTTGGCTTGAGAGGTTTAAGAAGATTGGGCCAGATTCCTGTTTCTGTAACACTGGTGTAAATCCACTGAACTCACAGGCTAGGTTGTTTGATGTTTCAGAGGAGTTGCTCCAGATTTGCACCAGTGAGACTGAGAGAAGCATCTGGCTCAGTGTCTCTTAATACAGCTGGAAGTTTATCTAACATGCAATACCTTTGTTAGTTGCGTATGAAAAGGTGATTTAATTCACTGTTGAGTGTAGGTTAGTCTGAAATAATTATGTATCTCTTCCAGCTGACACCATTTCAGCCCCTTGATTTTTATCCCAGCTGCTGTCTTCCATCCAACTTTCCACTCTCTCCTTCTTTTCTCTTTCTTTGGAGAAGGAAGGTGAGGATCAAATCCCCTTTTCACTCCCAAAGAGAATGTTCACTAAAGAGTAATAATGTTGTGTGTGTGTGTGTGTGTGTGGTAAATCAGTTTGGAGGGGCCACACAGTCAAATGGGCTTGGAAGTTGAATTTGCTCTGGGAGAGGATTGCTCCTGTGGGTCAGGGATGGAGGGACAGTGTCTGAGGGACCTTGGGACTGAATAAACATGGAGAGTGAATTACCCGGATGCTCCGGAAGAGGATTCTACCTCCCGACTAGCTATGTTCAAGTGGAGGGGGAGGAGGAGAAATTTCCTGAGAATAGCAATATGAGAGTTTCACCAAATCCTCACCGCAATAAAAAATTTAAACTGATCTTTCACTTTGAGCACCTCTCAGCCGGCCTCACCCCACCATGAGGGTTGGGACAGCTTAGCCTAATACTAAACTGAAATTTCCATCCCAGAAAGAGAAGTTTATTCTTTTTTATTCAGTTTTATTCAAAGGAAGAATATTAGAAACTCCGCTTTTTAGCACTTCATTAAACACTTTAGTTTAATAACATCCTCCAGGGAATTCCAATTCAGATCACGTGAGCCGGGAGTAAACAGCTGCATCAATTAACCCCATAGTCTCTTGGGTGCTATTAGAAGGTGAGATACCCTTAGAAAGTGCATATGCCTGCAATTAGGCTTAAAATACTTATGTGTCAATAGCTTCACTTATTTGTGTTCTCTCCTATTGATCTTGCTTATGTTTTCCACATTAAATGGTCTTTCTTACTTCATCAATAAATTAGGTGCTGTTTAGATTTATTAACTTTTTTTTCTATTATGCTCCATAAACTGCTGGGCTTCTGGCTCCAGCCCCAACTGAGGTTTGGGGGCTCCAATCTTCTTGACTGGCAAATCTGTCTCACTGTTATTACAGGAACAGGGTTAAACAGCAGTGAGAAGTCAGGGAAATCTAAGGCCTAGATTAATGTTGTTAGCATTCATCCAAAAAGGCCATTCGGTGTTCCGAGCTGGGTTTGCTTGGTGTACTTCATTGTTAATGGCTTCACTATTTTCTTCTTAGTCCAGATCTGGGGATGGCTTGTTTTTGGAACCTGAAAACTTAACAGAAAGACGGTGTTGTGAAATTCCTGGCTTTGAGAGCATGTTGCTCAGTTGAGAAGTTTGCTTGGGCCTGCATGTGGGGCTAATTCCACAGGCCTGTAACAGGGTACATTAGTGCAGTGTTTCTCAACAACCAGTCTCTGGACTGGCACCGGTCCCTGAGATCTCCCCGACACAGTTTAGGAACAAGGCAGCAAGCCAGTTCCTGGTATCAAAAGGGCTAGCTCATTACAGAAGCAGCTTTGCCTTTCCTGCAATTGACACCACCTCATCTATTGTTGGGAGTGGGCTACATCCACCCTGATCGAATTGGCCCTGTCAGCACTGGTTCTCCACTTGTGAGGTAACTCCCTTCTCTTCATGTGTCAGTATATTTATGTCTGCATCTGTAACTTTCACTCCATACATCTGAAGAAGTGAGGTTTTTACCCACGAAAGCTTATGCTCAAATAAATCTGTTAGTCTTTAAGGTGCCACCAGACTCCTTGTTTGTTGTGTGTTAGTGAACATCATGCCCACCTAACTCCTAGTCCACGGGATGGCCCTTATTTGCTGCTGTATTGCCCACATCCCATATGAGGTCAATACAGGACACACTTTCTCCCAAAGCCTTCAGCAGCAGTCACACAAAGGGGTTATCCATTGGATACAAATTGTGATTGTGGACAACACACACAACTCTGTGCAGGGCACTGTCCCTCAGATATAGATTTGGTCCTGTATTTTTCATCGGATTGTCCTATATTCCCGGCAGTCACCCTATGACGTTTACTGGAAAATACGGTGATCCCGTTTCCCAGGGGCTGACACAGAGCTCTCTCTCAACCAAAACAGTGTCAGCTCATGAACAAGGCTGTGATCTGTGAATTTTGGGGGTTGATGATACAGCGCAGAAGGCTTTTATCTTCCCTCTCTGTTATGTCTCCTGGGAGAGTCTGTAAGACACGGGGTCCCTTGGAATCATTACAGGAAGCTGCTGTTTTCAGTTGGAAGCTGTTACAACTACGACAGGACGTACGCTGTGGGTGATTCAGAAAGGCGTGTGGGGAGGTTTTCTCACCCATGCATTTGCTTCCCTCCCTTCTGTTGTAGAAAGACCTAAAGTTTCAGGAGGAACCTTGGTGCCATAAATATGAAGACAGAACTGGTCAGGGGGAAAAGAGGAGAAGTTCGGGGGGTGGGGGGGAATCAGTTTTTCCCCCTGTTTTTTCAAAATTTTAAATTTCAAACCTTTTAAATCCAAATTTATTATTATTTATTGTGGCAACATCTAGGCGCTCTGGTCACGGACCGGGACCCCATTGTGCCAGGTGCTGTACAAACACAGAACAAAAAGACGCTCCCCCCCCCCGCCCCAGAAGCACCGAGGAAGACATTTTGTGAAAATTTCATGGAAATGTTTCCCCGATTGCTTTTTATTTTGAAATTTCATTGAAATTTTGAAATTTGAAAAATTTTAACCAGCTCTGCTTGAAGACTTGCTGACACCTCAGGTGAAAGGTTTTACATTCTATTCCATTTAGAAGCAATTCAACCAATAATTTGCATATATTTTTCATTTCTCATCCTCGATTTTTCCATACAAAATTAAGGGACCTCTGGGGTATAATTAGGAATAATGGCTGAAATCAAGTAAAGGAAAATATAGGCTGATTAGCATGAAAAGTTTCCCAAAAGATTCTCAAACTGGGTTACAGGCACACCCCGATTTAGGCTTACTTTGGTTTTACAGGTAAAGGATAGAACAGCTGATACAAAGTTTCATCTCTGAGCGGGCTCTTCTAACCATTAGGAGCATGGCAGGCACATGTCAGTACTTTGAGTCATGTGCTACAGTCCATAATGCATTAACCTTTTAGTTTCTGGATGACTTCAATGTGGAAATAACATCACAAATTGAGTATTAGAATTCCTAGCAAGGAGTAAGCAGCAGCAAAATTGGAACTCTGTGTCTAAGTTTTTGTATATGCAAAAACTGTGATTTGTACACCACCACAACTGCCTAACTACGCTCGTGCTATTTACAAATGCAGTTTGCGCCGGTAACAACATAGTTATAAAACAAACTGTGCATGTAAAACCATCGACATAAAAAATTACAGAAACAAAATCTCTCTTTCTCCTCACCAGAGCTTCCCTCACCATTGCATCTAAAGTACTTTTAAATGGCACCGTTTTCAAAGGGGCCTCTTTTTAGCTTCCAATTTTGTGCCTGCAAACAAATTTGGCAGTAATCAGTTACTGGCACAAACAATAACACATAGATGCTTAACCATTTGATTGCGCCTGCAGGTAGTTAGACTCCTCTGTTATATCATTTGTCGGCCATTGATTTTTTGCCTGCAATTTTGTGTCTATGATTGATTGGGGGTGCAAAAATTATGGGTCTAGGATTTGAAGCTTGTGTGACGGTTAAACCCCCCAGAGCTACTCTATTGCCGGCAACACCATTCAGTGACATGTTCCCCAGAAAGACCCCAGTCCTACAACTGAATCCATGCGGCAAGGCCTTTGCACTGGCTTGGTACCCCATTGAAGTGGATGGGTCTGCACACAGGCACAAGAGTCTGCTCCTGTGGCTCTGATTATGGGATTGGGGCCCAGGGGCAGGCCAGTGTTAATCCAGACCTTTCACCTGAACACACATTGGTGGTTTCTAAGCGCTAAGAATGGCTCCTTGCCACGAGAACTTTCAGGACATTGTGGAGAAAAATGGGTGCTGCTTGCTTTCAATGCGCTGAAGTGGAGGCAAATTTCAATCTAATAATGTAAAGCAGCAATAACCATTATAATTAATTTATACAAAAGACATTATAAAATTACACTTGATGCATTCAAATCCCATCCAGGAGCAGTGCTCGTTTTCCAGTTAAGCTATGACTGTGCTAAGATAGATGGGGAAAGAGGTATTTCAATATTTCTTATAATTTTATATTCTTTCTAATTTCTCTCATGCTAATTTCATTATGCAACACAGTCAGTGCTGTGATGTAATTATCGAAAAGTAATTTTGCAATAAATGGATTTAAATGTGTTCAAGTCCATTGTAAATTCAATCTCTTGGTAAAGGTGGATTGAGCAGGCGGGAAGAAGGGTGCAGAGACGTTGCTGGGTGAAAGCTGAGAAGTCGTGTACATCCCATGTCAGGGATCTAATTACACCAACTAATAACATCCACTTCAGATGGAAACTGATCACAGAGCTGTCCTCCCTCCCCCCGGACGTGCAAAGGAGCTTCCTTCAGAGTGCACTCCAAACCTCACAGCAGCACTTACTCACTGAGGGTAACTGAGCCACATTGGCAAATGCATTTGAGCTCTGGTCCTGCAATCAGAACCTCTCGCTCCATGGACTTCAATGGGATTCTACATGGGCATCAGGTCCCCCCATCCAGATCCAATTGTAAAGTCAAGGCCTTTGACGGTGAGCAATTTGGCAGAAGGGCATGTGCCTTGCAGAGGGTATCTCCAGTTCCTAGAACAATGGAGTGCTGATCCTGATTGGGGAGAAGGTCGTTCTCAAGCATAAGACATGGAGCTGAGCCCTGGGAGACGGGTGCTCTATTCCCAGCTCTGCCAGAGATTTCCTGTGTGGGCTGGGGCAAGTCCTCCCTTTGCCCAACTTTCTACATCTGTACAATAAAGATAAAAATGCTTCTCCAGCTCACCAGCAACATGAAGGGGGACCAATGCACTTTACATCCATTGCCAAGATGGAAGGTGCCATTGTAATCATAATATAAAATTATTACGGAAAATGCCCCTATTACGTGGTCACCCAGCATTTCATAAGATCCACAAGATCCAAGTAGCGTTTCATTAGACAACATTAGGCTTCAGATGGGAAAGTGACACATTTCACAAAGCAGGACTTGCAGTGTGCATTAAATGGAGGACAAAATCATTGGAGGGTTCATGGCCTCTTCTGCACCTGTTTATCAGATGCCACAATCCATCCTAAGGGCGGACGCTGGGAGAAAATAAAAGCGACTTTCTTTTGGTGACAGAGCTTTGCCTAAGGAAAGAACCAGCTCAAATTCAAAGAGAAAAGGAGTCAGGAATGCTCACAAGGCAAAGAAATCAGAAGTAAAGGAAGAGTATTTGAGGCATCTGGACATTAACTGATATGCTGTAGATGGCACAAAATAGATGGAGTGTTTCTTTATGTCTGCTGCAGTGCCCAAATGACCACTTCTCTTCCTTGTTACCCCTCCTCCAGACCTCAGTCTAGTCTCCCCAGCTATTGTTGTAGCTCTCATTTGTGCCATGGCTATTACTGGAATGTGAGCTCTTTGGGGCCGAGACAGAGGCTTCCTCTGGGTTTGGAAAGATCCTAGTACCACTGCCATATTAATAATAATAATGTTGCCTGACAGTAATCAATGTGTTTGTGCAGAGGAGGTGAATATTTAGAGACAATGAAATTCACAGGTGTTTTCCCTGGGTACAGAGACGAATTTGCATCTGAGACCTTCATTTCATTTGTGGACAGGGTCCCAGTTTAGGCTGAGAAGAAGCTGTGTTTAGATTACTGAGGAACCTGACTTCACCGGAGACTTGACTCATAAACTCTGCTGCGCAAGTCTTTGCTGGAGCAGCCATCTCTGCCAAGCACCAAAATTCTCAATTATAGACCAAATTGAATTTACAATTTGCTTTTGGGCAATGTGTAAATTGCCACTTCATTGATTATTAATGAAGTGCTAATTGCTCTCTGCAACCAATTTTCATGCAAATGATACTAGTGGTCTTTGCACAGTCTTGCAATTTACAGTTTTACATTTGCAGTGCCCCGGTGTAAGGATGAAAAGAGGTGGCAGCGTGTTCAAAAAGAAAAGAAAAAAAGAAAAATGTTAAAACTTTCAGTAGCAAAATAGCACTATTTCTTTTTGCCAACTGCTCTCTTTCTATTGATTGCGACCACGTCAGCGTTGACAGGGTTTGTTCTGAATTTAACAGGATCCCACAGCAGATGTAAACAAGACTAGAGGCATTTGCAGAAATTTTTGCTGGTGAGGCAAGTGTCTAAATTTGCTTGTGAAGCCACTGGTGCTAAGGCTGCCTGCATTACCAATTCAAGAAGCGGATGCTTTTCTCAGTGACAAATGATGCCGTGTTGTGTTGCGAATCACGAGTGGGCAGCTACTGAGCTGTTCTGGCTCAAAGCTCCTCTTTGAAATAATGCCTCCTGTAGGTGTACAGGGTTAGGGCCTGAACACGTGTTCATCTACCTGCCGTTCTTGTGAATCCTCAGTGCTTCTACCCTCCTGTGCTAAACTCCTGTGGTAAAACGACCGTTTCCTTAAACAGGCCCTTGTTAGCCAACACATAAGCATAGTGCATGCCACTATAATATTGTATTATACCCAGCACCTGGGCAGTTATGTTCATCAAATTATATTAGGTCTTTCCCACAATGCTGTTCACTCATGTCAAGATGTATATCCCAAAGCATCCTGCAAAGATGAAGTCAGCTTTGGCACTGGGAATATATGAAACCGGTCAAAGACAAGATATATTTTGTTCTGTGTCCAGCCCCACATTAGGAGGTACCTTTACTGGTTTGGAATGTAGTATCCAAACCAGAGATACGGAAAGGTACATGATGGTACCAGAAAATGAAGGTAAAAAGCTGATTGATAAATTTTAGCCTTGGGTGACGTATTGAGTGCGGTTAGCTTGTAAACAGCTATGATATTAATATTGGTAGTTGGCAGTGGGTGGGAGTGTTCTGAAGCATACTTTCTGTGGATGGTCAACGGCATGAGAAACAAGCTTCCTAGGGGACTGGTAAAATATTAACTCTTTTCTTTCTGCACAGTACTGCTCTGTCTCTAATTAGTGACTCTGGCTAAGCTTGGTTATTTGGTCTCTTGAACATCTTTAATATTATACCACAAATGTAGTTGAGCAATTGGCTACACATTATACAATATCCCACAGTGCCTCTACTTCACGCTAGTGTCACTTAACGCCGTCTTCTATAGTTATATCTTAGCTGATGCTTCAGGGGTACTGGAACAATTTGTAGAGTGGGGGATGCTGAGAACCATTGAACCAAACCGTAAACCCTGTGTATGATGGAAATCACTTCAAGCCAGGACCCCTTGTTCCAGCACCTATGTGATGCTTTCAGATAGCTCCACACAGGGAAGCTGAACTGCTGGAAGACAAGGGGGTGCATGGAGACCTCACAGTACCTTCCATCTGATTACAAATGTATCTATCTCTTATACTTATATGGGCCCACTACTATAGTATCTGAGCACCTTACAGTCTCTAATGTATTTACCCCCAGAGCTCCCCTGTGAGGTATGGCAGTGCTATGATCCCATTTTGCAGATGGGGAACTAAGGCAGAGAGAGGCTAAGGGTACATCTACATTGCAATGTAAGCCCAGGGTTAGTAGGACTCAAGTTTGCAGACCCTGGATTTGTTAAGCTAGGACTGGAGCATCTACACTCATTTGTAACCCCAGGTTAGGAATGGATGATCTCTGGGTCCCAACCTGGGGCTCCAGCATTTACTCTGCATTATATGGGTCTGAGTCCAACCAACTATATCCCAGTCTTCCTAGCGCCCTCCCAAAATGTGGCCGCTCTAGCCCTTTGTTTGTGGTGCAGTGTGGGGAAACTTGACTGTCCACACTTGATTGTCCAGAGGACAAAGAAAGTCAGCCCGTGGGATTGTGGAATGCTTTTGGCTCAGGGACTCCCAGACAATGGGTCTAGCAGGGCTGCGCGTACACTGCAAAGCAATAAGACTTGCACCCTGGGTCCTGGCTTGACTTCGCCTCAGCACCTCCACCCTTGTGGGGTCCTGGGACCCTAGGTCCAAGCCCTGGGGCAGTATAATTTGTATGTAGATAGAAGGGAGGTTAGGTTTGAGCCTGAGTTTGAACCCTGGGCTTACATCATTGTGTAGACATATCCTAAGGTCCAGAATCAATGGGAGTGCCAAAATAGCTTTGAAGATCTGAGCCTAAGTGACTTGCCCAAGACCATACAGGAAGCCCATCGGGGAAGTAAGGAATTGAACCTCAGTCTCCTGATTCCCTGGCGAGTGCTCTCATCACTGGGCCCTCCATTCCCTCGTCTGTGTTTGAAGGAAAGCCCAATAGCGTTCAGTATTTCAGCAGGCCTCAATGAAGTTAGTTGATACTGAGTAAGTGCTATAGCACCCTGGAAGTGGCCCAGAGATTGGCAGAGTGAGGTGGGAAGCTGGATGGTGTCATGTCAGCTGTGGGAAAAGGACATTCCAGGTCCCCAAGAGAAGGCTTTCTCCTCTTTAATTCAGAGGCTCAGAAGGTAGCCTTTGGCCATAAGGACCCAGTGATACAGCAAACAGCATAATGAGGGGGAACACAAGTCCCTCTAAGGGGGCATTTTTTCCAGTATGTGTTTTATGGCCATTCTGAGTGGTCTTGTGCAGAATGAACATCCCACCTTCAATGGTCTGCCTGAAGAATGATGGAATGGCAGCAACCAACCTAACTCTGCCTTTCGGTATGTTTGCTCTATAAGCTGGGACTGTCATTCCCAAGCTCCCAAAGGCAGATTTGTATGAGCAATCATCAAGCTAGCAGGCTAAAAATAGTGTCGCTGTGGTCGCGTGGGCTGTGATGAGCAGCGGGTTAGCCATTTTGTGTACATACGTCTGGTGGGTTTGCACTCCGCAGGGCTAACCTAGTTACCGCTCAAGGCTGCCCATGCTGCTGCAGCTAAACTACGATGTTTAGCCACTAGCTCAATGAGAGCTAGTGCAGATCTGTCTGTGAGAGCTGGGAATGACACCCCCAGCTTATGGTGTAGATATAGCCTGTGTGAGGAGAAACGAAGGAAGAGTTTATTGCTGACCTGTAGCCACTGGAGTTTTTATTTTATTATTTATTTGAGAGGCTATTTAAGTTAATAGATTTCTAGATCCTTAAGACCACACGGGACCATTAGATCATCTAGTCTGACCTGTGTAACAGAGGACACAGAATTTTACCCTGTCACCTAGGTACTGAACCCAGTCACTTGTGTTTAGCTAAAGCAGCTCTTCCAGAAAGGCATCCAAACTGGAACTGAAGACATCAAGAGATGGAGAATCCATTACTTCCCTTGGTAGTTGGCTCCAATGGTTAATCACCCTGACTGTTAAACAAAAAATTGTGACTCATTTCTAAATTGAATGTGCCTGGCTTTGACTTCCAGTATCCAGATCTGTCTTTCTCCACTACATTAAAGGGTGCTGTAGGACCTGATGTTTTCTCCCCATGAAGGGAAGGCGCTTATACACTGGCATCAAGTGACTTCTCAATTTTCTTTTTAATAAGCGAATCAGATTGAGCTTTTTCAGCAGCTCACTGTCGGGCATTTGCTCCAGTGTTCAAATCATTTTTGGGAATTCTTTTCTGCACCCTCTCCAATTTTTCAGCATCTTTTTTTAAAAACGTGGACGCCAGAACTGTATGCAGCATTCCAGTGCTGGGCTCACCAATGCTGTGTACAAAGTAAAATCACCGCCCTGCTCCTTCTCACTACTCCTGTTTATACATCCATTCGCCCGTTTTGCCCCAGCATTGCACTGGAAGCTTAGGTTCCATTGCTTGTCCACTCTGACCCCTAAATCTTTTTCAGCGTCACTGCTTTCTAGGATACAATCCCTCATTCTGTAGGTCTGGCCTGCATCCCATGTTGCTGCATGCATGACCGTACATTTGGCTGCACTAAAACACATTTTGGTTGAAACGGGCCAGGTTACCACACGATCTGGATCACTCTACGGGGCTGCCCTGTTCTCAGCATTATTTACCACATCACCAATCAGAAGTGATTTTGTATTTACTGCCAGGTCATTGATAAAACTACTGAATAGCAGCGGGCCTTGTACCATTCCCAAGTTAAGCTGGTGGCAGGGGAGAGAGGAATGACTCATGGTCCAAACACACTCAGTGTAGTTCATATTTGTATTGGGGTTACGGGCCAGAATCACATCTGGATATGGGTCTTAGTGTACAGAGCTCTAGTCAGTGGTGGGTTTGTTGTTGCAGGGCTGGGAGTGTTTCTCTTGCTGATATAAGTGAAGGTATTGCAGATGCTTGCTGCTGGTTCTGTGGTTCTACGTGTGGGTTTTACAGCCATTTGTCAGTGGTGGTGCTTGGGGAGTTGTCACAGTCTTGCCGGCTGTGTCTATTGTTGCTGTGACTGCAGCTGGTGCTGAGATGCTGTGGTTGTGGCTGGTGCTGGCAATTGTTGCAGGTGCTGCAGAGGCAATTGTGCGACAGCTGCAGGGCTCTCTGCAGCCTCGTTTGGCTGGTGCTGGGATCACTGCAAGTTTTGCCCCCACTGTAGGTAGCGCCATGCACTGCTGTTGATGTGGCAGAAAGTGCAGGATCCCTTCCACCAGTCCTTTCCTACCAACGGTGTCCTGAGAACTCAGAATTAAACGTGCTGATGGCTGTGAATAGAGAGAGCGTCCTAGGACACCAGGTCACTCTAGGGGGGAGCAGAGAAGTGAGAAGGCAGATGAAGCCTGCTTACCCTTTCCCCACAAAAAGCAGAAGTCAATATGGTCTAACAAGGATGCTGAAGAATCCAGGAGAGGAAAATGTTGTGAAAGAAACACCAGGGAGAGGTTTTCCCAGGGGATCTGCCAGTGCTGCTGTCAGACCTCGCACAGCCACAGTGTGGCAGCCTTTTCAAGTGCACGGCACTTTCGCTCTCTACCATTAAGGGAACCTCCCCCCAAGCCCGACCCTGGAGCCTAGTGTCAAGCCCTGACCGCTGACCCCAACTCACCGATGGTGGGCAATATAAACAAAACCTCTGGATCTCAGTCAAACGCAGCTTCCACTGCAGCCCTGGTAACCTCGTAGCTCATGCCCGGAAATGCAAATGACAGTCTCCGGGTCTCTCATTGGAGCTTTGCTCGGCTCCCATGTCCCTATACGTGTTCTATTTATAATGCTTCTCGGCCTGATCCGCAGGCCCTTTGGGTTTTGCCTAGAGCTTCTTTCAACGTAGGGCTTCTCTGGCCAGTCAGCAGCATCCTCTGACTCAGAAACCAGCTCTATGCTTAGAGCCCATCTGGACCATCCTGAGAGCTCAGACCGAGGGGACGTTTTCTCTCCTCAGAACTTGGGAAATGTTTAGGCAGGAACACGGCTTAGATGGGGTGTTGCCCACTTCCAGCATTTGACTGCAGAAGCGCGCACAGAGAGACAGAAAGGGGTAATTGTCAAAGGAAGGCATTGTTGTTTCTAAAGATTACAACAGGACCCTGGGAGCTGAGGCGCTTGTATTCTGCACCTGGCCCTGTCACTGGTTTGCTGTGTGACCTTGGGTGCATCAAGTCTGAGTCAGTGCATCAATTTACCGGGCCAATGTTGTTATACCCACCTTGCCTTTGTTGTTGCGGGGTGGGGAAGGAGATTGTTTGGCTTAATTAATTTATGCTTCCAAAATGCTTTGATCCCCTTGCATGAAAAGAGCTCTACAACTGGAAAGTATTATTATAGATTGTATCAGATGTCAGTGTCTTATGAAAAAGTTGGTCCTTACCAGTTGGGTTGGTGAATTCTACAAGCACAGATTTTGTAAAAAACTCCCACTGAAGTCAAGGATGGAGTCAAGCACAGAAAGGAAGGATGGTACAGTGGTTAGAGCACTAGCCTGGGACTTGGCAGACCTGGCTTCTGTTCTCAGCTCTGCCACAAATCAAATAAGGTATGTCTACATCACAGCTGAGAACCAACCTCCCAGTCCAGCTAGACAGACTCCTGCTACCAGGGCTTGAGCGAGGGCTGTGAAAATAGCCATGTGGACGTTGTGGTTTGGGCTGGAGCTCAAGCTCACAAGCCCACCTGACCCATGGGCTTGAGAGGCCAAGCTGTGACATCCACCCGACTACTTTCAAAGTGCTAGCTTGACTCCATTATGCTAGGCAGTGTCCAAACATGGACAACTCTTCCAAAGAGCTTGCAGTCTAATGAGCGAGGATGGATGAAGCATAGCGGAAAGGGATCTAACACACAAGGATACAAGACCAGATGACCCCTGGTCTTACTCAGTATGACAATTCCTATCGGACCCTTGTCTCTGGCTCGGAAGATCTGTTTGCTCATCAGCATGTATCACTGACGTGTTATTTATTATCTTTATCAGCAAGGTTGTGGGTGCGAAGGGCTGTGGAAACTGATTTCCGTGGGACCCTGACCCCAGGAGTTTCCATTCAGTTAGTCATTGGCATTTGCCTGCCTCTCTGGAAGGATTTGGTGTTCCCTGACTTGAGACATTCTCCTCTGCCCCTCCAACAGACTCCACGGGAGCATCTATAGGGGAGATGTCACCAAGGCTCTTCCCTAACCCCCCCCGCCCCACACCGGCAGGAGGAGTTGAGCTTAGATTTAAATAATTGTTGCCTAGGTTTCCGTTGATGACCTCATTAGTCTCCAAGACAGGAGTCCCTTGTTAGTAGGGCTGATATCCAGGGAATGTCCCTCCCCTATGTTGCCAAGGCACCTAAACCAGAGGGAGTTCCTGCACCTCCTGTTCTTTCTCACTTGCCGAATCTTGTTTTTCACAATATAGGCAGCGTGTTTGCTGGGCCCCTGCAGAACTGGCCCAGGCCACTTATGTGTGTGTCGGGGGTGGGGGGGAGGCGGTGGCACATGTGGGAGCGGAGCGGGACTTAGGTTCTTCTTTCCAGGCTTGTTCGATGCAGAGATGATGGCTCTCTCTCTCTCTCTCTCTCACACACACCCCCACACACCCCCACAAGGCCACTGCCAGGAGCGGCCGCTTGCCTTTGTTGGAGTGGAGGGGGTGTGGGCAGGGTCTGACTTCCCTGCTCTTTGTTTCAGCAGCTGGAGGGGGACAGGCAGGGGAGAGGGTGGTTTGCCTTGCCTGTTCCTTTCCAGCATCTGCTATTTCCCCTGTCCTGTTTCAGCTGAGATAAGGGCCGGTGGAAGAAAGTCAGGGTGATCTGAGCATGAATTTCATTTGTTTCAAAGCTGCCCCTTTCCCCTGCACTGGCTGGGCTCTCTGCTCTGGGCCGAGGGAGGGGGGCAGCAGGGAATGTGGGGGTGGGGAGGAGGCTGAGCTCAGGAGTTCGCATGACCCCATTTCCCCTCATTGCAGTTCAGAGTACTTGGGCAGCACTTGGGGGAGAACCCTGCTGGTGTCCTTCCCACTCTCATGGCATGGGAAAGGCAGGCTGAGACAGGACTCACTGGTCATCCAGCTGGGCCACAAAGACCTATTCAGAACTGTTGGGGGCCAGTTCCCATCTCTCACCTGCCTCACTGGGAGCCTCCCCGGGGAGGCAACTGCAGTTTGGTGCCAGGGGCATCATGTTATTGGGGCTTTTTGGAGCCACACGGTAACCTTGGTGTTGGGCGTGTTATGGATAGGTGGAGAGCTGAGAAAAGAATAAACATCCTGCCTGTGCCCACTGTGTATGAATGCTTAGGGCCTGCTCCATGGTCTACTGAGGTTGATCGAAAGACTCCCAGTGACTTCAGCGGGCTTTGGATCTGGTCCCCAGTTCCCTTGACTTCTGCCCAGGGTCACTAGCATGATCCCATTTGAGCCCACTGCCCGCCCCCCGCCCCAAGCACTCAACCCATCGGTCTCCTCAGTGTGGCAATTCCACCTGAGCTCAGCACGCTCTGTGACTCCTTACTCTCACCCAGTGCAGTCCCATCTGTATCCAGTTCCCTGCCACACTCTTTCCACATCTCGGGTCCTCTGTCCCCTCCCATCTTTTCCCTCTGCTTCTGAGCACTTCACCTACATAGGCACGGTTTCAGGAGCACATCACCTCACCTGCACCTAAATTAGCAGCTGGTTCAATGCAGGGCAAAAGGCTTGGGTGGAACACACTCTTGTCATCCTGCCTGGCCTGCAGCCCTATGGTGTTGCAGCTTTGGTGCTGGTCCTAGGTTTCTTATTTCTTCTCAGTGTTTGAGGGAGTTCCCCTTCCTTCAGCTGCATGGTGCCTTCCTAGATGATTGCACTGGATGGCATGCACAACTTGTCAATGGGCCTAGCCCATATGCACTGTCAGGGTACCAGGGGGGTTTGCTCAAAACCATGCTCGGAGCCCAGGAAAAATGCAAGGAATGCTAAGGAGATGGAGGAGGGAACCTGTTCAAGACCCCCACAGAAGCCCATAATCCAATAGCCCCACCACCCCTATTCTCTGTCTCTCTTGTAATTCAAAGCCAAATCCCTCCCCACTCAGCTAAACAAAACAAAAATAACTCATAGGGCCCATTTTCGGGACCACAGTCCTACCGAGAAGTTCATTTTAAATCCTGAAAATTTGCAGAATATATATTTTAAATACAATGCTGTAAAAAAGTAATAAATGTTTAATTTTATTTTTATTAAATACTAAATTGATGACGACTGACACTTTATTAAAGTGTCAAAGCGAGTGTTCCTACATTCTAATTACTTATTCTAACAAGGTGACCAATTCTTCGGGAGCTGTGCAGGCTGGCGTGTGTGGATGAGGGGCACTCCCGTTAAGTAACACCTATTAAACTATCATTTGCACCTAGAGGCATCTCATTAATATCTCAACTGGTGAGATCGCGCTGCCTGAGCCTACCTGACCTGGGGCGTTGACAGAAGAAATGGTTCCTGGATTCCTTTCCGCACTCCAGCCTCCCCCGTACAAATAATTCCCATAAAATTAATAATGACTATTCCACTTAATTGAATTCCTGATGAATGAAGATTCCTCCAGCCCCCTGTTAAATGCATCCCAGTGCTTCAGGGGGTGCTGCAGCAGAGTTTGGCAAAATCTTCTCTTTCTTTCTTCCTTTGTCTTTTTCTCCTTCCCCGCTGGCCTTTTCTCCTCTTTTGCCATCTGGCTTCCCCCATCCAGCTCACCCACTGCCACCTTTGTATCCTTCTGTTCCTCTTCCGGCTCACTGTCCCACTTACCTGTTTGCTCTCTCCCACTTCGCTCTGTAATTCGTTCCCCTCCAACTCTCTCATTTGACTCCTTGCTCGCTCTCTCCTGCCCCCTCCCCTCTCCCTCTTCCCCTCTGAATCACTCTCTTTTCCATCTCTGTGTTTTACTTTCTTCTTTCCACCTCTTTCCTCCTGTCTCTCTTTCCCCTTCTGCTTCTTCCAGCTCTCTCACACACTCTATCCAGTCCACCTCCTCCTTTTGTCACTCCCTTCCATTCCTCTCTTTATCTCAGCAGTAATGTCCGTGTTTCTAATGGAATCATTTTCCAGCCGTGGTCTGCAGATCCCTGGGGTCTGCAGACTGTGTCTAAGGGGTCCATGGAATGTTGTTGTTCCCATATATCCAGTGCTTAATTTGTAAAGAAAGAGGTGCCAGGGCTCAACCCGAGCAAGCCCCGGCACAAATTAAGCTCTGGCAGGGTGGCCAGAGAGCGGCGGCTGCTGGCTGGGCACCCAGCTCTGAAGGCAGGGCTGCTGCCAGCAGCAGCGCCGAAGTAAGGGTGGCCTGGTATGGTGTACTGCCACCCTTACTTGCTGCCTTCAGAGCTGGGCAGCCGGAGAGTGAGCCCAGAGGTGCTGGGGCTATGAACTGCCAAGCCGAGAACTCAGCCCCAGCAAGTCCCAGCACAAATTAAGCCCTGCATGCATCAGCGATTTTCAATCTGGGGTTTGCAGACTATGTCTAAGATTTCCAAAGGGATCAGCACCTCCATTTGGAAATTTTGGGGGGGTCTGTAAATGAAAAAAGGTTGAAAGCCACTGATCTAATGTATTGTTTCAGCCCCCTTGGCATTATCTGGAGCCCGTCACATGAAGGATCCTGAGGAGTGGGCGGTACTCTGTGGGACCACAGGATCGAAGTCTAGGGGTGAGGATTTAGAACCACACCCTCAGAGTGTCCAGTGAGTGGATCAGAAACAGCAGGTGGGCTCCCCCCGAGAGTGATGGAATGCCTCCTCCAAAAATTGATGCCACGCTGGAACCTTTTCATCACATTCTTCCCCTCCTAACAGTCTCATTTTTCCAGCCAGCAGCAATGAGAAGTAAGCGTAGGGCATCATTCCCTATTTACCCCCACTCCACCCCACCACCACAGCTCCAGCATTGCAGCTGTCTCTGGACAAGGGTTGAAGCATGGAACCATGTGGCAGGCACAGCACTCCGTAGGGAGAGCGTTCTGCAGAGAACCAAATTCACTGCAAGATGGCAGGTCACTGTTGTCTGTTGGGTGGGTAAAGTATTACTGCAATCTGTGGCTTTGGCTGCTTTGATATCTATGCAGAGTGGAACTGAGACATTTCAACTGTCCCTGGGATGAAGGGTAGCTTTGTATGAAGGAAGAGGAGTTTTCAGCCTAGCCTGGATGGTAAGTCATTACCAAGGAGATTATAGGGGTGCTTCAAGGGACAGCCTGGAACATGAGTTGCAGGTAGGGTTGTCTTTGACAGCAATTCCTATACACCCTGTGGTGAAAATGCTGCTTGCTTGCCACTATCCTGTGCAATTCAAATGATGAGGCTGTGGTTTTTTGAATGCCTATGTATAAAAACACCCATTAAAAAATTCCACTGTCTTTTTAATTAATTCCAATTAGAAAAACAAACTGGAATCTATAATAAATATTAAAAACATAAACTCTATATTCAGTGCAAGCAACTTTAAAATAAATACATAATGGAAAAAATATCATTAAATAACACATGAATACCAAGTAAGGGGATTTTAATCTTCTCACTAGGGGAGGCTACTCCTTCTGCACTAAAGGTGACTTACAAACAAAATCACTCCAGCAGAATTAAAGGAGATAATTCAATAAGACTCCAAGATTGTGGGACTCAAAGAGGAACAAGGCAGCCTCATAGTGGACTCTCTTTCCACTAACTCCTGGAGATGAAGTCCCTCCTCTAAGCAGAGAAATTTAAATGATCCATGACAAACCCATCAGAAGGAAACTGAAAAGTGACAAATTCAAAGCCGATAAAAGAAAACACTTGTTCACCTATTGCCCAGTTAGCTTATGGAACTCATTGCCACAGGCTACTTAAAAAGAACCAATGAACCTCCCAAGCATTTTGAAAGGGATATAAACCATCATGCTTTAGGGTTTAGCCAACCTCTGACTATTGCAAGTTAAGAGGAAAACTTTTCCGCAGTGGGAGTTACCCCACAGCTGCCTGCTGAAGAGTTTCTTGTACCGTCTTCTAAAGCATCTGGTGGCCACTGTCAGAAACAGACTACTGGACTGGATGGGCCACTGGTCTGACCCAGTCTGGCAATTCCTGTATTTCCTGTGATCACTCCAAGGGGAATTGTCCATGCATTTGAAAATGCTGGGAGAATACTCGTTCAAACAGACATTAGAGGGGACTCTTGTGGAAGCTATCTCAGTATCGTATTCTTTCACTAGGAGTTTAGGAGAGTCACAAAAGTTGGGTGATGGACATCTGTTTGTCTACAATATAAACATTTTGATGAGGATACCAGAAAGCCCTGGTATGTCACTGAAGTTTGACATTGGTTAGAAAGGTGCAAATGGACTGTTCTCTGATGTACCGTAGCCCCATCGCTGCGAATAAAGTCCCTCTCCATTCACAGCTCTTTGCCACACAGAATGTGACGTGAACTGTTGTGAGCCATCCCCTCTTCTAGGCTGGAAGCTCAGTACATTGAGACTCAAACACAGAGACAAGAGAAAGCTGCCCACCTCTGCTGTCCTACTTCCATAGGGTCTGTAATAAACAGGCCTGAATGCAAGGGTCCAGCCTGCTTTGCCTAGCAGTGGATGTTCCTATTGCTATGCTCAGCATCACTGAGGGGAGCTGTCCAACAGAGAATGGCTCCTGAAGAAGAAACATGTCCTGTGTATCCGAAAGCATCATCCACAATGAATGGCAAAAGCTCCCATAAGTTAATGTCTGACAGGTAGGGCCTTCCCCACCTTGGTTTTGTTGATGTGTCCAAAGCTTTTTACTAATTAAATGAGTGGTGCATCTCCTGTCAAGTACCACATAGGGACATGGTGTCCATTTTCAATATGCTGGTGGCTGCCAGTGGGAGAAAATTGTATATCAATGGAGGGAATGTTACCAAGGTCCTTATAGCCTCTCCTCCTCCTCCTCCACAGGAAGGATATTAGGGGGAGATATTTAATTGCCCCTACTTTCTGTAAAGGGCAAAGCCCGGCCCCTCAGAAGATGTGGGTGAGATGAGAGTTTGCACTGTAGGGGTCAGTGCTGTTACTCTGGTGCGTTAGGACATTGCTGTGATCACTCCCCTTGGTTAGCGGGCAGCACTGCGCTCTGTCTGCTTTGAGAGCCCTGCTTCTGACTGTTCTGATTTAGACGCTGGTGCTATTATCCTGTTATTAGGACTCACAGGAGTCAGTGCATTGGGGCTGAGTGGCGATACCATTGCTGCATGTGATTTAGGATTCTGCCACTTATTAGGATCTAGGGTTATTAAATAATATTCCTTTAGCAACTGTGGCATGAACTGTTTTTTCCCTGCTCCAGCTAGGAGGCAGTGGTGTTTCTTCTGTGGTTGTGAATGGGGGCAGTGCTGCTGCACTCAGAGGGGTCGGAGGTACAGCTAGAAAGCTTGCCTGGCTCCTCTGCCTGGCTCCAGGCTGGTATTTATGTGAGCGCCTGAAAGGAAACCTGTGATCCTGAAACCCCCCTGCGTTTAGTCCGAAATCGCTAATTTACTTTCCAGGGAGGGCCATGTCAGCATTGCCCCTTTGTCTCTCATGAGCGAGTTGCTTTGAATCTGAAAAGATTGGGTGCAGATTTCAAGGGATGTACAGACAAAGGCTGTTTGAACAGCACTTGTGTAAATACTCCATGAAAACTCTTTGAATAACCTCAATGAAATTTTCTCTGAATTTGGCTTTATATTTTCCAGAGGCAGAAAGAAGAAGTAGGGGGGAGAGAGGGAGGGATGGTAGAGGAGGGAGAAATTTTAGTACTTTTTTCTCCCTGCCAACTTCACTGAATGCCAAGAAGTAGCTTGGCTTTAAAAAAATCTCTTTTTTGTTATTTTCAGTTTTAGGAGTAATCTCAGATGGGACTTCTTTGCTCCCAAACTTCTCCATACATTAAATATAAGGGGACAGTTAGTGTATTCAACAGCGCAAGGACATTGTCAAGCCAGTTAATTATTAGCTGTATGTTTTTCATGTTCACTTGCTGTACATATGTAAAGCAGATGTGAAACAATTCCTCTTTAGCACATCATTTAGTTTGCATTAAAACAGAGCTAATTGTTTTGAATCAAAATGATATTTCCCCAATTTCTCTCATTTCTGCAAGTTACATTCTTAACTAAGAGGGATAAAAAAACCCTTTAATTGGATTTGTTTTGGAGATATCTAGAATTTAACTCCTGTCCATGGCTTAGGACAAGGCTAGACTGGATGAAGGATAACAATTCTGCCTTGCCTCGTGCAGGGGAAAGAATGAAGTGTGATGTGATACATCTGTTCCATCTTTAACTTCTCAGACCTCTGAGCATCTTAGGAAGGACCTTACTCCTCACAGAAGTAACATCCAGGATCTGAGAGGTAATATCTTTTATTGCACTGAATTCTGTTGATGTGAAAGACAAGCTTTTGAGCTTACACAGAGCTCCTCTTCAGACCCAGGATCTGAGTCAGAGAAACTGACCTCAGCGGATGGAAGTGAAGGGATTTCTGGAGTATTTGGGAGATGCTTCCTCCCCTGTTGTCCAGAAGGTGGAGCAGTGCTCCTGCTCTGGCCTATGCTTCCCCTGCCCCTAACGAGCCAGTCTGTCTGAACTCGGAATGAATTTTGTTCTCTTTTCATCACTCTCTGATGTCCAGCTGCTCCTGTCAACACCTTCTTATAGCATGTAATTCATCGCTCAGACTGACAGCTGGGGCCGTGGGCCTGGGACCAGCTTCTCCTGCCATCGGCTGCACCCTGCGAGAGTCCCTGGCTTAAACAAGGGGCTTCCCTCTTCCTCTTTCTCTTGCACCTGCACCTGAGGCTAATGAACTCTCTGAAGGATTCTCCAGAAACAAAACCGAGAGCAGCCCTGTTCTTTCTCACTCTCTCTGGATAAACTTTATGAGCAGTACTGAAATTGTTCTTCTGTGGTCATAGGCTCTTTAAAGCATTCCCTGGAGCAGAGACGAAAAGCATTTACGCCGGGGACAGAACGGCTTTTAAAGTGCTTTGCAAGGCACAGATGGGAGTTGTGAAATGGTCTCATTATCAGGAATAGGCAATGGGTAGGATCCAGGTGGGGGCTGGAAGGGTGATGTAAGGGGCAGGCAGAGAGGCTGCCCCTGGCTGTTTTGGGACTGACTCCTCAGGAAGCACTGTCCATTGGGGGTTCAGGAGCTCGGGCCTTTTGTTCCAGTGCTCATGCTTGCTTTGATGGGAATTTATGGGCCAAAGAAGGAGGAAACGTGTCCCAAAATCTCTGGCCACTCGCCACCAAGAAAAGAACAGAGCATCCGCCCCACACCCCTTGGTAGTTTGAAGTCTTATGTGACAGTGTTTACTAACTTCACCAAACAAACCTGTGCGCCTATCACCCAGCAGACCTAGTGGGGTGTCTTATTTGCTAGTGCCCAGGAAATAGAGTCCCCCCGCCCATCAGTTCTCTTTGGTCCACCAGCCAATTTCTGAGACTTATCCTTTTAACTCAGTACTTCTGCTTCAGTTCTCCTCTTGCACCTTCTCTCCTTCCCATAAGTCATTCACGATTTCCACTCATTCCTCTTCCTCATTTATAATTCTTCTTTATTTTATTACTTTGCATAATTTCCCTTTAGGATTTGTCATAAAATAAATTCTACCACCTTTAGCTTCCCGTTTATATTACCAGACGTGAATAGGTTCTGCAGCTGTTGCTTCCAGCACCTCTCCTTGCTCCTGCTGCATCTTCCCCTTTTCTCACTTGCACCCCAAGCAACCGACAAGGTTTCAGAACATCTGAGATGCCTCCTGCATCCTGTCACTAGCTGGGGTGTGAGGTAGAATGTCCAAAAGTTGACAGACAGCCACTGGCCTTGACCGCTAGTGTAGGTGGTTGGGTTCAATTTGCTTCCCTAAGAAACTGAGGCTACTGCAGTCCAGTGGGAGAGGAGGGAGGGAGAGTGGCTTGGAAGCAGAGATTGGTGAACAAGGCAGTTTGTAGAATCTGTGGGGCGCTTTCCTGTTTTGCCTGTGAATGGAGTGCGAAAGCTGGAAGCAACTGACCCATAGAAAGTAGCTCATGGATAAGACATGTATCTGTGCCCCACCCAATGCGGAGTGTTCCCGATGGGCTGCTCATGAGTGCTTTGTTCAGCCTGGTTCTGAATGTCTCCAACCAGCTGGGATTCTAGCACTTTTCTTGGGCAACTGAGGGCTGATTGCAGAGATGCCAGTGCACAGAGAGGTGTTGTTTACACTTCCAGCACCTCCTGGGGTTTTACTTCCGTGAAGAGGAGCTGGTGACACCATTGTGAGTCTATCTCAGGAGTCTGGCTCACTGGGAGTTGGAAAAAATTCCCTCACTGTGTTGGCATCACCCCTTTTTTCAAGTACACTGCTGGAAGCTCTCTGTCTGTGATTTCTAGAAGATGGTCCTGTGACATTACAGCCACCATCCTGTCTGGCTAATGGACTGTCCCACACATGATGACCCCAGTCACTGCAACTTGGAGAGGAAGGACTAGTGATCCTGACTCCAGAAGAACTTTCCAAACCTAACCATTTGCTCATGGAATGTCAGGTGCATTTGACAGAGTTTTGTAATTTTACTCACAGCCAGATTTTGCCATCTCTACCGGGGTTTTTTTTTTTTTTCTCATTTGTTGAAATTTTTCCACAGCAAGAACCATGAGTCTTCCCAAACTTGGGCTAAAAGTCCCATTTGGGATGTCAAGAGAACCTGGGAAGAAAGGCTATATACATGCTTATATGGCCCCATCAGTGTAATGTTTGAGCACCTTACAATCTTTAACGTATTTACCCTCAGAACACTGGGGAAGTTGGTGATGTTGTTAGCCCCATGGAGAATGGCAGTACAGAGAGATGAAGTGGCTTGCTTAAGGTCACACAGGAAGCCTGTGAGTAGAGCAAGGGATTGAAGGTAGATCCTCTGAGTCTCAAGCCAGCATCATAACCACTGGATCGTCCTTCCTCCGACCTTATTTTAGAGTGTAGGATTTGGTGTCAGAGTGGTTTCATGTAGGGGTCATTTCCTCCCTTGTTGGGGGGATAGCAAATGCTGCTATCATGATGACCAGGGGAGGTTTCTCATTATGTGGGAAGAGGATTACTTAGGGATAACTTCTGGTTTAATTCCATCTCTGTGAAGATCTGTGGCCACCCTGTCGCAATTCCTTTCTTCTCTTCTGGGGGAAGGACTGGTGATGTGATGTTGCTTGACACAAAGCTTATTCTGTCCATTGCATAATTGCTTTTCCAACCCATGTGCCATGCTGGTGGAAAGGAAGCAAAGGGAAGCTTTTGGGAAGGGCAGCCGTAAAATGGGGTGGGATTATTTTCCTCTTAGCTCTGAGTGGCGCAAGGTGAGGCAGAGCTGAAGGCCAAGAGGTGCTTTCCTGAGTCTGAATACACCTCAACCACTGAGCAAAATAAGAAGAAATTCCACTGGGAGACGGCGGCTCTTCAATTACTCTGAAAACATTATTGCAGGCTATTAAGGCTCCTGGAGGAAAACATAGACCTACTGTATACATGCAACAGACCAAGGATTTGGAACTCACATTCACATCTATGGAGGAGAAGGTTAAACTTTCCATAGTTACTGCTCTCCAGGAGTGGAAAGGCTCAGTGCAACTACAGGAACGCTGATTAAAGAAAGTATCACGTTGCAGAGACATATGGAACAGTTGGAAAAATAACTCACAATGCTGACGTCCGAGAGGAATTCCTCTTGGGCAGGAAAAAATAAAGGGAGGAATCTCACTAGAGACGGTGGTGGAACTTTTGTGCAAAGCGGAAATTCTGAGTTGCTGTTTTATATCCAAGATGGGGTGGGGGAGGAAACCCAATGCCCAAATGCGGTAATTTGGGATTCTGTGCTCAAGTAGATAGCACCATCCCCTCCTTGGAATCAGTTCTCTGCCTGTAAGTACTGGGAGAGGGCTTTACAACGGACACTTGGAGCTAAGGTTTAAGCTCTTCTTGAGGTAGTTCTGAATGCAGATATTCTTGGCTTGTTCCATTCTTGAATCAGAGCCTCCTGGAAGTCGAAAATGGAAGCACACGTGAAGAGCTGTTATGTGCCAGATGTTGGCAACAAAGCCCCAGACTGCATAGATCTCACCTCGTATTGTCTTTCATTACAAATAGGAAACTTAGGCCAGGTGAAAAATCCCAGGCCTAGTTCTGAGTCAACTCAGGCCAGATTAAGGATTTGTGTCAAAGCCACATACTTTCAACTGAAGTTTCCTTGGACTTTTTGGCTCTGATTGAACCTGAAGCTCAAAGCAAAACCTGGGAGATCAGACTCAGGTGTGTCAGACCAAAGAAAATGGTCCCGTGGTCCCTGGGTAGCAAAAGTACCTGGCTTGGTCTTACAACAAACATGTTTTTACTAATATGGAGAAAGTCTTGTCTGATTTGAGTTCGAGAGGCTGATTTTCCCTTCATGTGCTGCCACAACAGTTGATATTAGCTAGGGGACTCCAGCGAAGAGAGCCTAGGTTTAACACTCTGGGGGCTGGTAGCCAGACTTTCTCAGAAGAGGGTCCTCTAGCCTAGATTTCACCTCCACCTCGCTCTGACAGAGCCTGGCTCTGTTAACCATTAGCACTCCATGAAAGGCCCATCATTTCACTATGGCTTTTGCCTATGATGGGGGGGCTGGTGAGTTGGAATTTAGTTTGCTCCAGGGGAAGAATTTTTTGGTTCAGTGTTGTGCAAACTTAGTCAAGCCAATCTTTGCTGTCAGTCCATTGACTCCAAGGGACATACACCCAGGCTGAATTTGGCCCTCTCTGCTTTTTAATTTTTTCTTTCAAATTTGGCACTTGTGCTTCAAGTTTTGCTCATTAGGCACATTGCACAATGTAAAACCAAAACTAACGATGTGTGTTTTTCCCCAAGTCAGAGCTGATGACACAAGCCTGACACCATTGCTCCAGACAGAAATTTATTCTGATTAAAGTGAATCTTAGATTATTGCATCCTCGCGAAACCCTGGTTAATTTATGGCAGTGTAAAATCCATTTTTTTAAAATGACTGTGATGCTGCCAAAATCTTTGCAGATGTAGAAACAGCTTCACGGGAGAATTTCAATCTAACATCAACAGGAGATTTGGAAGATGAATTGTGTGAGAATCCCTCTCCTCCAAAGATGCTGCTTTGTTTTCCTGTTTAGCATATGGCTTGGCTCTCATATTGTCTGTTTTATTATGTTTTAATTATTGTTGTTTATTTATTGTAAGCATATTTTAATTGTTTGCATAGCGCTTTGAGTGCCTTGGTAGGGGGCCCCATTATAAATTAAATTATTATTAAAAAGTTGTTATTATGTGTACCTGCTCCGAACTGAGACTGAGCAGGGAACCCACTCAAGCGCCTGGAATTAATTTCTCCCCTATTCTTTCCCTTTGTTTTTCTCTATCTCCATTCAGGCGCCAAGTATGGACGGTTAGGGTATGGGAATGAGAGATGGTCTGGTGCCTCCTTTTGCATCTCTGCAAGGCAATGGGAGTTTGGCTGTTGGCTTCGATGGGAGCAGGACTGGGCCTTTTACAGATCCTTTGTGAAACAGGATGCTGTACATTTCCCCACCTGCTCGCCATCCCTCTTAGAAAGGGGGTAGTTTGTAGAGTCCAGTGGATGTCTGACACACTATAATGTGCTCGGTTGAGGACTGGCTCATGTGACTAATTCTTGAGGGGAAATCCTTAGGCAGGTGCTCATCTGTATGCATTTGTGAGGCATGTCCATTGATAGTGGCTCCCTGGGGCCATCTGCCGGCTGGGGATTGCTGGAGCGCAGGAGCACTCTGGCCGGGCCCCTGAAACACTCCCTATATGGGGGCTGTAGGGAGGTCAAAGAGGAGACAGCTGTGCCAACACTCCATCAGCTGCACACTCTGGCACATCAGGGGAATCCCCAGTTCAAGAAATCCAGTTCATAGAGGATTTGGCCTTGGGACTCCATTGGCTTCTGCAGAAGGTGGATGGGGTGGCTCGCCCACTTCTGCTCTGACAAACTTGAAGGTCTTCCTGTGTTGGCTGGAAACCACTATGAGTGTCATGCAGGCCAGTAGCATCCCCTTAACTCTGACTGTATGTCCTCATGTTTGTACTGAGCCTAGCACAATGGGACCCTGGTCTGGAACCTGGGTGCCCAGGTGCTGTGGCAATACAAATTATAATAGCAATAATCTCCCTGCTGGTCAAAGTCATGAGTGGCAGTGGATGAAGTGGGTTGGAAAAATTAGCACTTTCCCCTTCCAGCATGCCACTGCCCCAGACTCATACTGAAGTCAAACAGAACCTCTCAGGGAGGAAGTAGGGGCAAAGGTGGTTTCCCTCTTCTCCCTCACCCCAATATTTTTCAACTTATTCACTGGCAGGTTCTTTCTCAGACCAGAACCAGCAATGCCAAAATGCCTTCATTCTCTTGGTGTTTCCGGCACTATTGGAAGCGGCCATCTAAAGCTGTTCTTGTGAGATTTCCAGTTCAGGTTTTCAGATCCAAGACCTGTGGATAGCCCAGATCAGCATCCAGGCTTTTGGGTTGAGCTGCACTGAACATAAGGATCTTTACCCACCACTGGCCACAAGAACCTCCTCAGCTGTTGCTTACAAGGCAGAGAAACTGATTGTTCTGATGCTAAGGGGATAACAGCACTTCCCTACCTCACAGGAGTGCTGTGCAGATAAATACATTAAAGACTATGAGGTGCTCAGATACTACAGTGATGGGGCCCTGTAAATTCCTTAGTCAGATAGATTAGGGGTGACACTAAGGCTTTAGTTACCTCAGCTGGTTGCTAGGTCATCTCAGCCCTTCCGAGCTGGTGGCAAACTTCACACCTGCACCTCTCATAACAAGACAGAATATTCCATCTCTCAGCACCCTCCAAACTGCTATTGTAGCTAAACCTATAGGGTCATTTCCTTCTGCCTTATATAGACTCCCTTGATTGGTATACACTGTGGGGTGAAGGGACTACCCAAGCAACTGTGCGGTTCAGCAATTGTTGTTCTTCCTGCTGTCTAGGAGGAGGATAAAGAAACACAGGAGTTGGGTTTGCATAACATGGGGCACACTCCGGTAAACTCAAAGGTTAGGTACTGGTAGGATAATGACTGTGGAGGGAAATGTAGCTGCCATGACACACCCAGGCTTAGCTCACAGCTGCCTTGAACTTTAGGGAATCAATCCTGAATTCCCACACTTGGGCAAAATGACCATGAACTTCAGTGAGAGAAAGAAGTTTAGGGTTGGGCCAGCAAAGAAATCCTGCATTCCCTCTTCTGGCTAAAATCACCAGGAGACCTTCATGTCCAGGCTGGTCAGCCCCCACTGTATAGCTAAAGCCATTGGATAGATCTACACAGCCGCTGGGAGTACGCTTCCCAGCATGGGTAGACAGACAGGCGCTAGCTCTGCTTGAGTGAGTGCACTAAAAATAGCAATATGGCAGTGGCAGCACAGTCCTGCCTGACCTCCTGGTTAGATACTCGGGCGGCTAGCCCAAGACCCAACCCATGCCACTGTGGCCACGTGGCTGTTTTTAGCATGCTAGCCTGAGCAGAACTAGTGCTTGTCTATCTACCCACATCTCTGGAGCAGAGAAGGGGGTAGATAGACAACTTTAGGGAGTGAAGCTTGATTATACAGCATCTCAACTTTAGGGAGTGAAGCTTGATTATACCGTGGTTGTTTCCTGGGGGCTACTTTTTCCCATTTTCTATTCAGTGGAGGTTGTCGCTCATACAAATGCTTCTCCGTTCCTGTTAATGCTTTACTGTTCATTATTATTAATACGGAGATGACTGGTTACTGCAATTTTAGGTTGGAATTTGGAATCCTCTGCTCCTCTTATTCTTTATAGATTTTATATTCAGCACCTCCTCTCTGGCTGTTATTGCCTTCCTGCCTGTTAGCCATTATCCGTCTATTGTGTCATCACCTGGACCCCCTTCTCTGCTCCAGCCTAGCAGCATGGGCAATTGGGTCACTTTTTGCTTCTTGTGTTCCTTTCTTGGGTCCTTCCTTGCTCGGATTTTAATCAGTGATGGAGCTGGGCAAAACAAGATGACCATTCTGAGAAATTTCACATTAAAATGTTCACCACTTTGGCATGCAAGTTCCATTGAAAGTCAGCAGGATGTGTGCTCCTAAACCCTTAGACAGATTTTGAAAATCATCCCCATAAGTCTTGATTCTGAGCTCATGCAAGAGTCAGTAGAATTATGCTGATTGTAAAACTGGTGTAAACAGATACAGAATAAAGCTCTCCATTTGTTTCGTGAAATGACGTCAAAAACATGCACAATTTCAAATTCTTCATATTGGCAAGACAAAGTGATTTTTCCTGTCCAAAGGAAAACTTCCAAAGTCAGGAAATTTTGTTTCTGAGAAGGACTGTTCTGAGTGAAAATGGGCTTGTTTTCATAGGAGAATTGGGCTATTTTTCTAGTGGAAAAATGACAACAGTCTATGAAATGGGACCTTTTGGAAAAACTGAAATGAAACACAAAAACCGAGATTGATACGGAGGTTGAACTGTGTTCTGAATTTTGTTGCCAATCTCCAGCCTTTGCCTTCATTTGCTCAGGCAGACAAGATGCTGGGACAGGACTGGATGCTCTTACACTGGGCACTACTCCCCACATCCCCTTTTGCTCTCCCCTTTCCTCTTCTGCACTTGTCTGCTTCTTTCTTTTATCATTCTGTTCCTTTCCCCTCCTTTACTCAAGTTGCCCTTGTGTTTGCCAGGGTTTTCCTAGGCCTGGATGCTCAGTTACAGTAAGGTCACAGTGACACTCACATTCAGGTCCTTGTCAGAGCCATGCAGAGGGGTGTTAGTGTAACTGAGAACCAGAGGCATAGGGTCGGACATTTCCATTGCTTCCCTCTATTCCTTCTGTTTACCAGGACTGACAGGGCTGTTCAGCCCATGCCTCGTTTTTTTAATCTGGCACCTGCCTCTGGGGAGCTACATAGTATGGCTCAGCTGCTGCCTTGCTCCTTATTTATTCCTTCCGCTCTGGGACCTTGCAGCTTGTGTTTGATTGGAATGGAGTTCTGTACCCCTCACTATCCCCTTCTCCTCCAAACCCACTTCTCCTCCTGCACCGAGAGGCCATTCAGTCTTGTCGGCCTGGTTCACAGTCTCTGTGTCTGATGGTTTCTATTTGGTGTAATGCGCATCTTCTTCCCACCCCATCTGCAGCTAAATTGATATTAGCCTGGACTCCCTTAGGCTCAGGCCCACTTACTGATGTGTAACTTACACACCCTCGCCTCCGAGTCTAATGGAGTCTGTTAGTGTAACTTACGCTCTGAGGGCATTACTAGGAGAATGTGAGAAGGGATATGTTAAAGTAGGGCATCGCCCCACCCCTTTATGCTCTACCTTCTAATGATACCGCTGGGTTTAAGGTTTAAATTACCTTCACTGAATCAGTCCCTGATCTCTGTCACAGTGGTAGAAATCTGATGTAACAACTTCAGCTGAGTTACTCTGGGTTGACAGTTATGTAACAGAGATCATAATTTGGCTCCATTGGGCTGCTTTGCACCCAGTTAGGCTTAGTTATGTCCCTTATATCATGGGTTTTCCAATACTATTTATTTATTTGATTATATAGTTCTCACATGCCCTGCAAATCTTCATTCGTTTGCAGGAGGATGCCTGAATATATTTGATCATCTACCTTGGGATTTCAGCGTAATACATCTTCCCTTGTCTACTCATGGGGCTAAACCTGATGTCACTTGCACTAGTGTAAATCAGCAGTAGCCCCCCTGAACTGGCGTTTCAGCAGTGTAAAACTGGCACGAGAGAACCAGGCCCAAAAGACTTTGGTGCATGTGCAGCTACCTATGCAGGCCCAAGTTCACAGGCATGTGTCTTTAAGAAAGACATAAATCCCCACATCTATTCCATTAGGAAACTGAGTTCTACTATGTCCACTCCCACTGCTCAGAATATTGCCATAATCCTTCCTCCAGGGATGGCATCTGTGTTTTGAATTCTTGGTAGTCAGAAAAAAGGGGAGCGGAAGTTCAGAATAACCCGGTGACTGCATCACCTCAATGGGGAGCCTGGAGGCTTTTTCTTCACTGTCCTCAAGGGAGTTTACATAAGAGCCTTCAGTTGGACAAATTCCACCCCCACCCCTTGGATCTAAACGGAGGTATCAGAAAGGCCAGGGGTGCTGTCTGGGGATTGGGTCAGAAGACTGTAGACTTCTAGCAAATTCTGTGTTATGTCACCGATAGACAGACTGACACATCCCCCCCCCCCCACACACACACCACCCTTCTTGTACAGTATGTGGTGCATAGCTACATGGGATACATTACAGCACCATGTAATAAAATGAAGAACCCTGTGCTAAATTGCACTCATCTCCTTTGCTTTCTACCCAGGAATTCATCTCCGTTGGGACTTGCTCTAATGTTACGAAAGCTGCAAAACAGAGCAGCCCTTTAAAAACCAAACCAAAACAACCCCCCCAACTAAAAAACCACAAGAACCTGCCACACAAATGTTTTCTTCCTTCCACCCGCAAATGTATCCCCACACGCATCCAGGCCTAAGGCTCAACATTCTGTCTTGTGTGTCTATAGCGCTCACGTCACATAACTGGACAGGTTCAATATCCCGTGACCTGTTGGGGCTTGGAACTGGAGCTTTATATCATGAATCCCTTCAGTGGAGTTCCTCTGACCCACCAAATGTAATAAGAGTTGCTAACCTGGACTGTGGAGTAAATTAGAATAGTGTGATTACAACGCAACTTTGTGGGCCACTGTTTTGACCCAAATCTAGTTGTTTTGAAAAACATGCTTTTGCATTAATGTGTTTTTTTCAAGCTGGTTATTCCAGAATGTAGCCACCTCCACACAGCCTGGACTCCCTAGCTTTCCATAGTGTCTATGGAGCCAGAGGTCCGGTGACTGACGCTGAGCCCTTTTGGTCTCTCTCCACGCCACAGCTCTTAACCGTGTTTGAAACTGTTTTCCCAAACACCGTAAAGGCTGACATGGTTGCAACACGTTTTGACCACATGCCAACATAGTTACAGGCTAGACATTTGCTAACAAGCCTAGTCTATAGCATGGCTTTTGCTCGCATTTAAGACAACTCCACACGCACACGCAGTCCTGAACGTGGGCCAAAACCATGCCAACTACAGCTATGTGGTAGCTAGCATAGCTCATTCACAGTGTAGGCAGGTCCGTTGTGCGTCTCTTCTCAGGCAAGAAACTCCCCTTGAGGATGAGCAGCTGATGATAACAGGTTTCTTTCCTTTGAGTAGCATAGGCCAGATGTGGGCCTGGTGTGGCGCTCTAAGGGTTAAAGAGGCTGCGTCCTTGGTGGCGTGCAATTTATGATCCTGTGAATCCTTTTTTAATTATTTTGCTGTGACAGAGGTGGAAATATCCAACTTCAAACGACTGGCTTTATTGATACGCTGCTATTTGTGCCTCTGTGGAGGAACAATCCCATAAAAGCAATAAATTAGAAAACCCTTTTTCTCTTCAGAGAGACACTTTCTGTCTATGTGTGTGAGGCCTGGTGTAAAGACCTTTCAGCACCACAGAGTTCTCAGTCTCTCTGCGAGCTCTGGTGAAAAGCCATTTAGTCACTAACTACAGGGGCACTTTTATTTCTTCCCAAGAACTGTTGTAAAACACCTTTTCACTTTGGCTGATCTTCCTTTCCAGGCTTGGGCCAGATGAGTTGCTTGCACTAAGTTTGGAGGACTATGTTTCGTCTGCATTCATTAACATTGGCTTAGCTGGCAGATTGTGTTTAAGTTTGTTTTGTTATTGGTTTTGCTGTATATGTGCCTAGATGAGAATTGGTAGGCACATTTTATAACCAGAACAAAAATCTAAAAATACAATTAAATAATATTTCTGGAGATCATCAGATTTGGGCCAATGTGGCAGTGTTTGCTTGCCATTGCATTTGTCCGTTTTTCACCACATGGAAAGTAACAAAATCCATCTCCCATTAATACAGACAAAAATGAGCAATCCATCCCATTTAATTTTTTTAAAAATGTCAGTGTTTATTTAGCCACCCACGACAGAGCTGTACAGAGACGTTCCTTTGAGCACACAAACGTGCAGGCGTAAACACGCCATGCATTTGTGCATGCGGCCGAATTCAAACACGTGTTCACCTCTTATATATTTGGCCAGAGTCTGTGCGAATCTGTACCCTGTGCTGCACCACGGAAGTGCCACAGAGAGTAAATCTGTGCAGGGTTTTACTGCACAAAGCCACCCACATAGTCTCACATCCCTGAACTGACTGAGAGATCAGTACAGCTAAAGTTATAGAATCAGGCCTGATTTTTAGAAGTGCTGAGCACCAACAACTCCAGTTGAAGTCAGAGGAACTTATCAGTGCTCAGCACTTACAGTCTCATAAACATACAACCACATGAGCTCTCATTCATCTGTGAGTGTTAGTACTACTCTCCCGTGCAGAGTATGGGCCCGATCCTATAACCCTTACTTTTGTGAGTTAAATTGGACTAACCATAAAAGCAAAGGGTGCGCGCCCCATAACCTCTCCCTTTTGCCATACACTGCCATCCTTTTAATATACGTTTGCTATTTCAGTAGCACTCACTTAGCATGGAATTTCTCCGATAATATCTTACACACACATTAAAACAAAGTTTCGGTTGTGATGGAAATTGACAAACCCAAGAACGCCACCCTTAACTCAGCGATATCAAAGGCACTGTGAGCAGCGTGCTCTGTACAGTGCACAAGGTGCAAATCGCCGTGGTCGATGAGACTAAGACAGCAAAGGAGAAGTTATGCTGCCTTGTGTCAGTGTGTAATATGAAACCATCAATCTGGGGCCTGGTTTACAGTGAAACGAATGTGTCTATAGTTTTTTATTTAGTCCTGGTGAAGGTGGCAGCACTGGGAGGGGAAGTCTTCTGTCACATAGACCTCAGACAGCAGGAGTGCAGGTTCCCACAACGAACAGGATTCAACCCTGACCTGTTGGGACCTGCTGTTAGGGTGAGAGAGTTTGTCCCCATGTCTGTTCAGTCCTCGGCTTCTCTATTGAGATTGCCAAAAAGGGTGTCAATTCCGGCCAGTGGTGATGGTGCTTTTTGTGATATGCACTAAAGGAAAAGGCAGACTGTGCAAACAAATTCAATGATCACCCTTCCAGTGCTTGAGTCTGGACTATGATCTCTGCATTTCTGCCCCTGGAACGAGAGTGAAATTTCACAATGGATACAAAATCATGTTTTGCAAAAGTGAATTGTCAACATTTTCACAATGAAATTTTTGTTTTAATAAAAGGAAAGTGACAATTGATTCACTTTGCAAGTTGCCCAGGACTCTGCAAAATGTCTGGTGTTTTCATGGCATGATATGTTTTTTTCATAACAGTGAGACCACCAACTCATTTCACAAAGGCCACCAAGCAGCTGGCAGGTGATAATGACTTTCACTCACCACCAATCTGGCCCAGATTTGAAATAGTGACCTAGAGGTGAATGGCTCTGTATTCCATTAGTAGTCCCTTGAGCCACCCAATAAACTGAAATTAAGGGCCTGATTCTCTCTCACTCACACCAGCATAAATCAGGAATATCTTCATATGCAGTCACAGGCATTACACATGTGTAAAGCTAGTGTAAGTGAAAGGAGAACCAGTCACTGACCTGCAATGGGTCTAATCCTTCTCCCATTGAAGTAAATGGGAATTTTGCTATTGATTTACATGGATGTTGGATCAGGCCTTGTGTGATTAAACATTCAACACCTGTGCTACTGTGAAGATGCTTTTCTGTAGTAAGCTCATTTACACAGAAGTTGTTTCCCCTGTAGTTACTGGGTCTGATTCTGATTTCACTAAGCCTGGTAAAAATCCAGAATAACTCTGTTGTCATCCATAGCACTGGGATCAGAGAGTGGCCAACAGATGGCAAACTTTAAGGGCCCTGTTAAGACAAGATCTATAACAAAAGTTCAGTAATATTGGTTGGTCCCATCTACACTGGCAAGACCCAACCAAACAACATAACTGAGACACTATTGTGTTATAATTCCTTGACATGGAACCATCTACTGTGCAAAGCAATACTAAATGTTCTCTGTTTGAAGTAGCCTATGAGCTATTTTATTGGAAAAGAACACAGATCCATCTAGCCCAGCACTGGCCAGTGTTAGATGTTTCTATTCTACAGCATGTTCATAAAGCTTCCAGGCTCACCATATGTTACGTATGTATCATGGGAAGAGGGGGACACAAAGACCATTCTGGATTAGTGATGCTCATTGCCTGCGACTGAAGAGGTGGAGAAGAAGGAAGCAAAACAGGAATATACCCCAGCTATTCTTGGGAAACTTTCTGGGTCTAGTCTCTGTGGAGTTGTTGGGATTGAATTTGTGACCTGAACATCTGTCTGGCTAGCCCAGCATTTTGGGAGCATATGAAAGGTGGTTTTAATGCAGTATCCAGAAAGCCATTTTTCTAAATCAGTAGCTAAACATTCCCATTGTTTCACATCCCATTAGGTGACACCAGTTGCCTTGTGTTGTGCTACAAGGCTCAGTCTTATGTAGCCTATAAAAAGTGATACATCTCTCCAGACCCTCTTTTATAGCAAGTGCCACTGAAAGATAAAAGGGCCCAAAGCAGAACCCTAGAGCTGAACCCCCAGACTTTGGGGCGGTTTGGGTCTGTTCCTTCATGTGGTGCTCAGGACCATCTCCAGGTGCTATCATTTTCAGAAACACGTTCTACTTTCAAAGGTTTGTTGTTGCTGTTTGTTTTTTTAAGGTTCGTGGTATTTGATTAACTCAGGGTAGTGCTTCTGCCTGGTTTTGGAATGAGGATTTTTGTGTGTTCAGTGAACTGGATGCATTGTGGCAACAGAGCTTTTGAGCAATTGATACTCCGCTGTTTCAACAACCGCTCTACCACTAGTCAAACACATGACCACAATCAAACTCAGAGGTGTCCAGTTCACCTACTTATGATACAACCTCAGCCAGGAGATCCTGATGGCATCATAAATTGTCTAAACACATAGGCGATATCTTCCCATTGCCTCTTAGCCTCCCCTTTAGTTAGCTGGATTCCCGCCCTTCCACACTGGTACTACTAGAAGGAAAGGATCTGTCTTTGTTTGCTTGCTGGCATAAATCACTGATAGCTGTGAAGCCATGCTGAACATCTGGTATTTGCATGTATTTTTTCAGGTAAAACCTGGT
This sequence comes from Eretmochelys imbricata, assembly GCF_965152235.1. Lineage (NCBI taxonomy): Eukaryota > Metazoa > Chordata > Testudines > Cheloniidae > Eretmochelys > Eretmochelys imbricata. The sequence goes on from NC_135581.1 coordinate 12,887,425, forward strand.
GATGGCAAAGGTGTAGGGGCAGGATCTGTTTGTGAATGCTCTGTGTGTCCCTTTCAACCTGGAGTTATTGGCTCCATCGTGTCAGAATTTCCGAGTCTGTGTCATCATTTTGTGCCTCCCCCTATAGAAGACAAAGTACCATAGCATTCTGCAATGATGGTCCAAACCACCACAGCTCATAAGAGCAACGCTGCAGTGTCTTAGGCAATTATGGTAGTATACGGTAGAATTTTTCATAATGGTCTTTCGCTGCTGGTCAGTCCCATCACTAAAAGGTCAAGGTGTCATTGGTCAGGTCAGGCCAGGTCACTGAAAGACATAAATGTCTGACATTTCATTGGCCTTCCTAGCACATATGCACCTCTGACCTGGGGATTCCTATCCCACTAGGGGGCACTAAGGGTCGATTTTCCCTCTGATCCTGTTAGTTTCTGCTCTTTATTTGAGTTTCTCCTTGCCTCTCGCTCTCCCTCCTCTTTGCTGGCCAGCTCAGACTGTTTAAATTGGAAATTATTTGTATTACTGTCTGTAAATAATAGATGAGGGAGTGAGGTGGAGTTGGTGTCCCTTCCATAAACTCCTCCTCACTTTAATTAGTGCGAAGCAGCCTGGTGAGAATGCGAGCTGCCTTGATGCTGGTAATTAAAATTGAAACCACTGAAAAGCTGCTCTATTTTTTATCAGAGCTGCTGTTCGGAGCCGAGAGCCTGCGGACGGCTCTGCAGTAAAGAGTGATAATGAAGGTGTGAATTCCCGGGGGGAGGAGGGGCAGCTGCAGCGATGGCTGAACTTACACCAGATGAAAATGCAGGAGCAATTAGAGGTGGCTATGTACAAGCTGGGCATCAGAGATTAGTTGGCACCTTGGGAACATGGCAGGAAGGGACGGGGAGGAGGAGTTTGGGGGTTATTTTTAATAAAAAAAATGGGGGGAACAGTGACGAGCAACTTAAAGGCAAACATCCAGTTTTCCTGTAGGGCTGCCTCTAGCCTGCAGGAGCCAAGGGGTGGTGGGGTCCGTGATGTGGTGCATGCAGGGAAGACCCATGGCAGACAAGACTCCCAGTAGGACCGCTCTGCTCGGGAGCTGCAGGAACAATGGAATTGTCCCACATGGGTTTCTAAGCAGAATCTTGGGTTTTGTTGGCTGGGAAACATCTTCCCCAGCATGCATTCCTGGGTGCATTTGTCTGAGGCAGAATGTACGTTCCTCATGGTCGGGACCTGGTTTCTTAACCTCTCCAGGCTACGTGCACGTGCAGCTTTCTGTGGGTCTGACCCAAAGCCTGTCGAAGTCAATGGGAGTCTTTCCTTTAACTTCAGTGAGCTTTGATCAGGCCCTATTACTATTAAATAACAATAATAACCGGGCTAGTAGAGAGATCACAGAAGTGAAAGTGAAAGGGGTGGCGGGCGGGGGTGGGGGGAGAGAGAAGGCTCCTATTACAAGTTCGCCAATAAGGAGTGTGAGAAGAGACATTCAAAGTGATCATGCACATCATTATTAATTGCTTCCTGCCCTGGTGCATTCATCCCAGTGTGGGCTTCAAAAAGGACATGATTCTCTCTGTTCTGCAGTAGGGAAAACATAGGCTCATATTATGCTCTCACTCAGATCTATGACAGTGATCCCTCCTGCCTACCTTAGGATGTTACCACCTCCTCAGGAGAAGTAGTTCACTGTAGAAAAAGAACATCTTATAAATAGGCTGGTTCCAGAATAAGGGAACAAGTCCCTTCTCCATACCACCAGAAAAAAGCTTTGTTACATGATACACCATAAGTATAACAGGGTTCCTCCCAGGACATACTGAAATTGTGAAATTATCTTAATTCAAGTGGAAGAGAAGGTATGGAGAAAGGTGGTTAAGGAGATTATGAGTAAATGGTTAAACTTAAAGTTAGACCTTTCCCCCCCGGTTTTTGCATCATCTGAGTAGGTGCCGGTTATTGCTGTGTTGCGATAGCTTACCTCTGTGGTTATGATAACTAACTTTCCATTGTAACATCAGTTTTAGAGCTGGTGAAAATGCCCAATTTCTATTTGTTGGAAATTCTCACATTTCAAAATTTCCTTTCATCCTGAATCGGAACCAAAAGTTGACATTTTGAAATTTCCTGTGATACAAAAAGTGTTGAAATGACTGTGTCACGTTATATTTTAAATATAACAGTTGAAATGATAGTCAAAATGAAGCACTTTGACCTTACTGAAATGAAATGTTTCAATAATTTGTCATAGAAAATTTTGACAAAATTGACAAATTCTTGCAAAATATTTCGATTTCAACATTTTCTGTCAGGAAATTTTCAACTAGCTCTGCCCAGCTTTAATCTCTTCCCTACAAACATTAACTTCCTTTACAATAGAGACTTTGCACTTTCATTTTCTCACAAGGGAAGAATGTTTGGGGATGGCTAAGAGTAATTGAATGAGGTGTTCTGTTATCCTTTTAACATAAAAGTCAAAATTATATTTGGTTTTGTTTTTTTAAATATATCCTCATACACAGTTTGGTCTAGAAACTCCAAATGTAGCCATTTCTCTGAGTGATGACCAGCATCTTAGAGAATTATTTGAATCTTAGATATTCATATTTTTGCGATTTGCTGTGTTTCTGAACCTGTGAGAAATCTGTGAGTGCTCTGTGAACTTCTTTAAAGTAGGCCCCTTGGAGAGACTTTGTAAACTCTATAGAGTCCCAGGCAGTTTATAAACTCTGGAGGATCACGGACTCATGTAGGGCTTATATACCCTGGAGAATTCTACTCATGTAGGGCTTATATACCCTGGAGAATTCATTTTACTTTTTTTCCAGTTTGCTGTAACACAATCAGTTTTATTGTCATATAAAATGAGTAGCCCTCAAACCTGAGTTAAGCTTTTGTAAAGTATTGTATCTTTTGGTCAACACTACTTTTCCATATGGAGTATTCCGTTTGTTAAACCATCAGCTATTGGGCATGCTGCGAAAATTTGATCAAGCTGACTTAAAAACCATAAGAAAGATTTGTCAAGACAATGGGACATGCTTATAAATGTATTTGCTTTATAAGCTGATCAATAATTAAGGAAGATCAGACTTATATGTGAGTCATCTTATGTGCAAATATTTAGGACAATATTCGGATATTCTTTTCAGAAAGAACTTTTTCAAGAAAATGTAACACTTTAAAAAGTTAGAAAGCATTATGAATAACTTTTTAGAAGTATTTTGTTGGAGTTAGACAGTTCAGTCTTCCTGAACAATAGTCTAGTTTGGGAATCCAAGGATGATAACACTGAGTTTACCACTTGTAGATTAGATAATGAGTAACAGAAAACTCTGAAAAAAGAAAAGGAGGACTTGTGGCACCTTAGAGACTAACAAATTTATTTGAGCATAAGCTTTTGTGAGCTACAGCTCACTTCATCGAAAACTCTGAAACGTAGTAAGCAGAGCTGGTCAGAAAACAAGGATCTTTTCCATGGAAAATTTTGACTTTCCATGGGAAAACTGAAAAAAAAATCAGTTTTCAGCTGAGAATGTTTTGGGGGGTTGAGGTTTTCTGATGAAAAATCAGAAGTTTTTGAGAAAAGTCAGACACTTCCAGTGAAAATTTTTGGGTAGTCAAAAATGGCAATGTTTTTATTAAAAAAAAAGTTTATATGGAAAATTTTCAACCGATGAAGTCAGTTTCATCCATCCATCCATCCAGATTTTTGTATTAACACCTATCACTGTACTATCCGAGCACGTAAAACACCTTGTTGCCCTCTTCTGGAGGGGAAGAGCATCTCGTCGCTAGCCCGGTGCCCTCTGGGAGAGATGCCTGCTAGTCAGCCACTGCTCCCTTTAAGGAGCACATACTGCCTCAGCATAACCCTCTCTGTCCAGCGTGTTCCCTTCCAGGAATGAGGGAACCCTCTCAGGGTTGGAAGAAAGCAATTTGAATTTGACGTGAAGTTGTTGCTAATTTCATGTTTATCCAATAACAAGGACTTTTGCAACACCCTTACCTCTTCATGAGCCTCAGGTAACACTGTCAATTCATAATTGCTATGATCCCTTTATCCTGTGATTTAATAAATAATTTACCTAAATTATTAAAATGAAAATTTCAACGTTATTAAAAATTAACCAGGTTAAATGAGGAAACAGTAAATAGAGCAGGGCTCTTTGGGCATGACAGGAGTCCTCAGGTTTTATTTTCTTTTTCTCAAGCACAGAGAATACATTTCTCTCTCTCTCTCTCTCTCTTTGTCTCTCTCCCTCCCTTCCTCCTTCTCTCTCTCATTGTTTTACTCATCTGTCTTTCACAAATTCCATTTCTCTTTTCCCCATCCCTTCATCCCTTTCTTCTCTTTATGTGTCAGTCTTCTCTTTCATATTCTTTCTCCTTCTCTTTCACTGTGCTCTTGCTTGTCTCGTACCATCCCCTCTTCTCTACACGCACTGTCTCTCTCTCTCTCTTTTTCTCCTTCTGTTTTTGCTGTCACTCCATTTCCCCCCTCTCTTCCCACACATTAGCCCCTCCCTCCCTGTGCTGTGAGTGTGACATTATCAGAGATGCTGCACTTTGCTAGTAATTAAATTGTTCTACTCAGCATCAAACCGCACGCACATGTATCACATGAAGCCTCATAGGATCTTTTAGTGCTTTCTCCCCTTGATTCCATGTACACCACCCCCATTTGATGTCAATGGGACACAGATCTAGGGGAGCACATGGTCTCCAAAGAACAGATCATTTGTCAGTACTTCAGGATGTGAACAGCTTCCATTCATACAAAATTCATTAAAATCTGCTGCTCTTAACAGAACATGGCTCTATCATTTTTAATTGAAACATTCAGTTTCACCAAAGTGAGATACTCCATCTTTCCTGCTGTAACTCTTGCCAGATCTTTTTTTCCTCCCTTACAATGATCTCTAAACTACTCCTGCTGCTGCCTTTTGGGCAGCATTCCCTATTAACTTAAATACTGGGGGTTGGTTCCTTTTCTTTCATAAAAAACCTGAAACTTCTGCTTAACCAAACGGTATTCCAGCACACTGTGCCACTTCCTCCCTTTCAGAACCAGCTCTGACAGTGGGAAACATGGGGAATGATCATTCATCCACATTGCTCTGAGATTTTCCTCTGTCTCTGAGACCAGGCTTCCAACTTAGACCTCAAGGTAAGTGGATGGGATTTTCCAGTAGACCTAAAATAATAAGGCACCCAGCTCCCGTTTAATTTCAGTTGGAGTTTGGGCCCTTTGACTATCCCATCTGGAATGTCCATTGTCACTCTGGGTGTACAAATAATCATTTAGGCATCTACACTTAGTATCTGGGCACCTACTTGCCCATTTGGGCTTTTCTGTATATTAATCTAAGGAAGATCCTCTTCTTTCCTTTGGGTGCTATAATAACATTATTATTGTCCCTTTCCTGCCTAAAGACTCCAAAACTAATGGGACAACTTTTTGTAATTCATGCAAGCAAGATTTAGCACTGTAGACAGGAAACATCTCTTCCTACCCACCATGGAATGCAGCTATTTGACAGCGCACAGTTGTGCTGCCTCCCGGTTTAGGACAGGAAGTGAAGAAAAATCCTGTATCCAGTTGAAGCTGCACGGGGCATCTACGTATTTATTCCTGGATAAATTCCAACCTGACCCGAGGACTAGGACTTCTGTTCGTGCATTACATTTTGACTTTATTTTATTTTCATTTTATTTTTGGCAGTCTTTTTTCTTAAGATGTTCACTGCTGGTTAAAGCCCACAGGATACAATCAACATAGGTGGACAGGGATAAACTAAGGCAGTGGTGAGATCGAGAGCTTATAAAACAAGGGAACTCTGTCCTTGGAAACTTTGTGATTATTGACTTCACTGTCACATGGCAAGGTCCCTCTCTAACACGGACAGGGCTGGTATCTGAATGACTCTGGATTTTAATCACAATTAAAGAGCTAATCAAGGTCAGCAGCTCCTTTCAAACACAATTTAGTACAAAATCCTAATGCAGGAATTACACAAATTGATATTGTCAATATAATGGATTCAAAGCAATTGTACTAAACAAGGTTGTATCAAGACGGTGCTCTGTGTTAGGTGAGTGCTAATTCTGTCTAGCAGCAGTGGAAGTGAACTGAAAAACAGATACATGGAGCCTTCACGATTCGGATTCATTACTGAGGCACTTGGTACACATTTCAATTCAAAGAATTCATTAGGAAAAGACCAGTAAACTTCCAGGGAGTTGTTCAATCAACAGGACAAAACATGTAGCATACCCCCCCCCTCCCTCCAGTGTGTTGGCATAACATACGGGGAATGTGTGTGTGAACGGGGAGGGCTAATCCTGACAGGTGCTGGACATGGGGAATAGATCAGCATGCTAACCCCTGGAGGGGGATGTGAGGTGACAAAAGAGATCTAAACTCCATCATGAAGAACTGCCTTTGTTACTGTATAAGATCAGAGAGCAAACTTGGCTACAATATATTGCAATAACGTTGTAATGATAATACTTCAATCTGCCATAGATTTCCAGTGAGGCTCTTACAGCACTTTACAAACAACACTAATTGATTAAACTCCACCCCTCCCATGAGGTGGGTGAGTGTTACCATCTCCATTTTACAGATGGAAAACCGAGGCAGAATGAGATTTAGAGACTTACCCATGGCTACACAGTCCACCAGCAGTACTATTTGCCCCCTTGTTTTCATCTCAGCATCTCAACTGCCAATACACTCCATCTCACTGGGGACCCCAAGGTGGGCTTTGTTTGTTTCTCTAGTTGGTTGGTTTCTAATAGATCATTTAATGCATCTTATGAATTTCAAGAGGGGGAAGCATTATTCAGGGAGCAAAGAAGAACAATGGGGGGATCAGGGACTATGGAGTGTCGCTTCTCAGAAATAAAGAGCCCGTATCACACCACACAGTGGTGTCGCGCTTTGGATGAAAAACCTCAGCTCTGTTCAGGAAGCTGTCAGAGAGTCCACTGGGACACAGGTTTATATCCTGCTCGTCTTTGGGACAATGGAAGCCTCATACAGTGAGCAAAGCTATTTGTCTGGGGGCAGAGCAAAGACTGTTTCCATCTTTTGTTAGGCTTCTGCCTTCCAAGATTATTATTCTTTTATTGCTATGGTAGCACACTAAGGCCCCAGTCAAGAGTGAGATTCCATTGTGCTAGGTGCTGCACAAACACAGAGAAGAGACTCTCTCTGCCATGCAGGGATTATGATCTAAAGGCACAAGCAGGCCAAGTGCGGGGGGGGGGGCAGAAACAACACACCAGCACATGAGCTTGGTGAAGAATTGTCCCTGCCTTGGCACTTGGATGTGGTGCTGTTGGTCCCTTTTCCCTACACAAACAGCAGGTGATGAGATGTTTAGCTCACAGCCACTGAACCTCGTCGCAGAAAGTTTCTTCTCTGCTTTGCATGCGTTGGCTGGTCCCCTCCCTTCCCCCTGCATTTCACCTTTTGACTCCTCTCTCTTCCGGGGGAATGTGTGAGACAACCCCCAGAGCTGGCCTTGGAGAGCGGGAGGATGGGAAACCTTTCCGGGGGTCCGTGTGAAATGGGAACATTAAGGTGGTAGCGGTGGAGGTTTGTTGGGGGTTGGGCAGGGGAGTGGAAGCCAAGCAAGGAGAGAGGAAAGTCCCATTGATTGATTATTAGGCACTGTCAAAGTTTCAGCGGAGTGGAAAACTTGTAGGTTGGAGTGAGTAGTAATCCATGAAAAATCACCTCTTCCTTTTCCTGTTCATGGCAGGGCAGCGTGTCCAGATCAAAGCAGCACATTGCTGCTCAGCCTCAATCACACGATTTATGAGGCACTGGGGCACCAGCCCATTAGCAGCCCTGGTAATTCATTCCAGGGGCAGCAGGAGGTGTAAATTTCCTCTCCTCCAAGCTTCCACATTGACCTAATTGTCCCCAAATTGCTGGGCCTGGAAAGCCCACCTGAGCTGGGTCAGAAGAGCTGTTATTCTAAATGAGGAGAGGCAGAAGAGGTGTGGCATGAAACAAAAAGAGAGCTGAGGAGACTCACCAGAGGCAGTGGGGATGGGTGGGAGATGCACATGGTGGGTAATTGTGCCTGACCGAGGCAGTGGGGATGGTGTGGGGAGGAGGCAGCTATGCCTGAGTTTTTTTAATTTGCTCCCATGTAAGTTGATTGCAAAACTCCAATTGATTTTGACCCTTGAGATTTCTCATGTTCCTGACTGTCTTGCTTATTTCCCTAGGGATCAGATTTGGTCACAGCCTGTTGAAAATTTCCTGGTGAAAACCTTTTTTCACCGGAAACTGGCCTTTTAAAGGAAAGCTTCCACTGAAATTGGTTGTTTCATTTGACATTTTCTGTTTTTTTTTTTCCAATGGACAACCCAGATATTATTCTGTTGTTGAAAAACGTTTACTCGAAACGGAAAATGATTCATTTTTTTTCACTGAGAAACCAGAACATTTCTGTGAACAATTTCCCCCTCCCCCCCAAAATGAAAAATAGTCAGTCTAAATGTTTCATGAAAATATTTATCACTTTCCATCCTGCTCTTCTTAGGGTATGTTTGAGGCAGGGCTCATGGAAGCATCCGGAGAGGCTGGAGGGTTGAAAGAGCTCTTGCTGGAATCACCAGGGGGCGTTGTAAAGAGCTGTAGGTGCGTGAAGAAGAAAGACACCAAATACCTGCCCTAAAAGAAGTGAGCATCATTGGAGAAACAGGCAGCAACAGTTAGTTAAAGGGTAACCAGAAGGGGTGAAAGGAGAGAGAGTAAAGTGCAGGTTAGAGGCCGCTGGCCAAGTTGGAGGGAAAGTTCATTGTTAGTTAAAGAAATGCAATGAAAGTCAATGGGATTTAGGCTTCTCAGTGACTTAGGCCCAGATGCTCCAAGGTATTTCGTAGTGCTGCTGAAAAAGATCTGGGGATTACGGTGGATCACAACTTGAATAGGAGTCCACAATGTGATGCAGTTGCAAAAAAGGCCAATATCATTCTGGGCTATATTAACAGGAGTGTCTTATGTAAGACACAGGAGGGAACTGTCTCGCTCTACTTGGCGCTACTGAGGCCTCCGCTGGAGTATTGTGTCCAGTTCTGGGCACCACACTTCAGAAAAGATGTGGGTAAACTGGGAAGAGTCCAGAGGAAAGCCACAAAAATGATAAAAGGTTTAGAAAACCTGACCTGTGAGGAAAAGTTAAAAAAACTGGGCATGTTTAGTCTTGAGAAAAGAAGACTGAGGGGGATGTGATAACAGTCTTCCAATATGTTAAGGGCTGTTATAAAGAGGAAGGTTAGTAATCAGTTGTTCTCCATGTCCGCTGAAGGTAGGACAAGAAGTAATGGGCTTAATCTGTAGCAAGGGAGAGTTTGTTAGATATGAGGGAAATCTTTCTACCTATAAGGGTAGGTAAGTTCTGGAATAGGCTTCCAAAGGAGGTTGTGGAATCCCCATCATTGCAGGTTTTTAAGGACAGGTTGGACAAAGATCTGTCAGGGATGGTCAAGGTGTATTTGGCCTGCCTCAGCACCAAGGGCTGGACTTGAGGACCTCTCAAGGTCTTTCCATCTCTACATTTCTGTGATTCTATGTAGGCACCTAACTCCCATTGATGTGGGAGTAGGCACCTAAATACTTTTGGGGATCTGGACCTTAGATGCTTTTGAAAATTGTACCCCCGGTTAAGAGAACAAAGCAGAGAGGCATTTAAAGATCCCGCTAATTGTTTTCACAAGAAGGGAAAATGAACGGTTAGGACTCCTAAGACAAAGATCCTAACTGACTGGAGAAGCAAAATCCAGCACCAGAAGCCACCTGCCCAGTCCCACCTCCCCAGTGCCTGACATCCTGGGAAGATGCACCAGGAGGAGGAGGAAAGGCTTTTGTTTCTGCTAAAAAATTTAGTGGGGAGCATCTTGAGAAACACTCTTGGACTTTGCAGCCTAAATTTCTTGAGATCAATTTCAAACTGACACAAAAGTTTGCAAGCATTTGGTTCATGCCCATCTCTCATAGCACATGACTCCACCTCTGCAAGTCAGAAGAGAAGGAGTTGGGCAGAGGGAAAACCAGGAGTAACACACTAATATAAAATACAACTAAGAGGAGAAAGCTGAGCAATAATACTCTAAAACTTTCTGCAGAGTACAGAACATAAGCCCATCGTGGGATATGAGCAGAACTCACACCGGATCTTGCAACAGGTGTGACAATCGTGGGGACCACTATCCTTTTAGCACTAAGGTGTTTGAATCACAACTAGACAAAATTTTGGAGGAGGCAGGAGACCAGGGGTAAGGGAAACATTATCTAGATTTATTTTGGGGGGGATAGCTGGGAATGAAGATAATACTTTAGAAATGGGTAATTATTTTCTGGATTTATATAAGGAAAGGCTGACTGGACAAGATGGTCTTCTCCTGCTGAAATACTAAAAATAAAAGCTTGTCCCATAACTGCAGGTACCCTGTTGCTCTGATTGGCATCCCAGAACCACACTTAAGAATTGGTAAACAAAGAGGAGAGGGGCCAAAGCACTAAAGTTCATACCCAAATCTGGATCCATATGCAAACTTTCCCTAGCTTCAGGGGTGTTTGGATCAGGACGGGGTTAGTTTGCCCATTGTAGTGATAGGGCCAGTAGCGAAGTTCAGATACTGATCAGAGCTTTCTTAGAGTTAAGGCACATTCTGATACAGAGCTCTGATTTGGGCCCATATTTATCTAGAAGCTTCCAACTATAAAGCCTGATAAACATCCAAAGGCTCTTAATCTCTCTGGAATGGCCCTTAGAGGACAGAGACATTATGAAGACATCCATTCTCTGAAGATTGGAGAGCCAAGTTCATCTGGGGAATCTATCTCGGTTTCAAAGCACAGCAGGGCACCTATTCAGTGCAGCTCTTTGGATACTTCCCATCGCTTTCCTGGATGAACTAAAATCATTGTGTGCATAACTCCTCATAAAATCTCTGCTGAGAACCTGCGCCTCGTTAATGAGCTGGAGGCAAGAGGTTATATCAAAGCCAGGGGGTCGGATCCTAAACAGAATCTCTTAGGAAACTTGATCTCACCCTCTGGGCTTCTGGAAACTGGGGTGACTTTTAAGGTGAAAAATAAAAGGGATGCAACCGGCTGATCACTTTCAGAGTGCTGGGGCACTTTGTGTGAAATCTGCAAGCTGAAAAGAGGCAGACATACAAGAGAGCAGAACTATCCCATCACGCAAAAACTCAGGTGCAAATCAGCACGCGGCCAAGTTGTTTCAGCATCACAGCTCCTTTCCAAGAATAAATATGATTTTAAAATAAGCACCCATCCAAATGATGCCATGGGATGTGTGAAGGAAGCATGTTGTATAATCCAGTCATCCCCCCACCCCCATCCATGATATCCCCTCTAATTTTTTTAGCCAAATATTGTGAACTTTCCTACACCAGCCCAGGTTGGTGGACGTGCTGGTCCATCTAGCCAGGTAGCCTTTTAAAAGCAAGGCCATCAACTCCTATTAGTGGCAAGATTTCAGGTAAGATCTCTTCACACCAGAGGAAAAGGAAAAGGAAGAGGGCTAAAGGGACTTTCTGTGTGTGCTTCATTGTTAATGTTTATGGTCCTTGTTTGTGATAGAGATTCTCAGCTCAGAAGGCACCCTCTGTGTGTATGCGCACACCTCCCCTATGATGGTCCCTCTCTTGTCTCCCTCTCTGCCTTTCCTTGTGTCTGTTTATCTCTCTCTCTCCCTAACCCGCTCTCCCGGCCTTGCTATCTCCCTTCCCTGTAGGGAGCACAGGAGCTAATTCAGCCCAGTGTGGGATTCCAGCAGGCTGGTGCCCTGACACACACACACACATTCACAAGGAACAAAATACAAACAAGGCGCCTGGACTGAGCTGGCTTTCACTTGATTGCTCTCCCTGACGCCCTGTTCCAATAGCTCACCTCGGTGGCCCAAAAACAATTAGGAGGTTTGAAGTTTCACACGCCCCAGCAGATACGGACAGGACAACTCATCTGTTATTGCAGCACCAGTGCACAATGCTTTGTAATGCCAAGCAAATGATATGGGGGGGATCATGAACTTGGTGACCCCTCCTTAACTTTCTGCTGATGCCGAGACGAGGGTCATCCCCAATATCCGGCATGGCTGCTGCTTTGGGTCAGGTGAAAGTCTATTTCAATTGGGTTGAGGGAATCCAAACATCCTGATCAGTGCCCCTCCCCTGCCAATTTGAGCATTAAACATTAATCCCAGGACTTTCATTCACCCACCTGTGAGCTGGAAGCAGATTAGGGATTCACAATTTCAGTCCAGTGATGCACAGATCAGGCCCCAAACCAGCTCTTGTCTCTTGGCCATCTCACTGGGCTTTGTTTCCCATTAGAAACTTCATAGATACTTTCTGTCTATATCCCAGTGTCTGATCCTCTTTGTACTGGAAGAGCGGCAGGAAGGGGAGTGCATGGCATACAGATAATGCCAGAATCCAGTGCTCTGAGAACTCTAGGACCAGTGCATCTGCCCACTGGCTGCTTTACTGTTTACTCCCATCCCTTGAACAAACACCTCTTCAAAGTTAGCAAGTTCCTTATCCTGGAGGCAGAATGGCCTCTGGCACCTGGAGAATTCCTCAGAGACCAACTTGGCAGTGAGGCCTCAACCTGCCCTCTACATTTGTGGAATCATTTTGCAGGCCCCCCCTTTTTTTTTATTATAAATAAAACTTTGGCCCGGGATCTGTAACCGTGGAACTTATTCATATTATCTTGGCATTGCTAATTACAGTCCGCAGCAGTTTCATTTGGCTCCTGACTCAGCTCTGCCCCTCATCTCCATACTACATTGTGTTTTCACCTCCCCACTCCTGTCCCTACGTTGTTCTGTTCCCTCCCCTCTCCTGTCCAGGGACGTCCCTGTGCTGCTTCTTCCCTTCTCCTCTGTGCTCGCATGTCTCCTCTTTTTGTCTTATCCTTGCTCTGCTCTGACATCTCCGTTCTCTGGGCTCCTGCACTGCCCTGGTTTTGATGTCCCCCCCCTTGCCCCTGGACCTGTCCTGTCCTGCTTCCTTCCTTGTCCAGTCTCCACTGCTGATCTCACCCTGAATTTCTCTCTCCAGTATCCTTCCCTGGCCCTGATCACGCCCCTCCCTGTCCAGTCTTCTAATCTAGACCCATTTCACCACCAGTTGCTCACTACAAATTGGTTGTTCCTTGGCAGAGTCTGATGGTTCCATCCTCCACCTCTCCCTTCTCACTCCTCTATTTCCCTGCCATCCCGTGACTGGGAGGCTGAGTGATTAGTGGGTGATGAAGCAGCAGCTCATCTTTAACAGAAAGACCTGGGGGCTGCCATGAGCAGAGACAACTCAGAGAGTGAGGTGGTAAATCAAAGCCCTCCACTGGGTCACTGCTACCTCTGAGCTGGGGGAGAGGAGGCAGGGAAAAGTTCAACATCCCAAGCATGACAAACTGAGGCTGGGAAGCTTTGCAGCCGGGGAAGTAGGGTCACAAGAACCAGTTGCTTCCTCTTCAGCAAGAAGGGGTGTAAAGCACAAATGCAGGGTGTGTTAAAGGCCTGGGGCAGAGTGGTGCTTGCTGGTAGTCTCGTCACCACAACACTGCACAGCTAATGCTTTACAAAGCCTGACCTGGTCGGGGTGGCCCAGTTAGTTGCAGGGAGATACCTCCATTCTCCAGTCAGCAGAGATCTGCTAACAGGTCATTCCAAACTGGTAAGAGTGCCCCCTGATGGTACCAAGGAAACATTGCAATTCCTAACATGCTGCCGGGGCTGCTGCATCTGTAAAAACACTGCTCCGAGACAAAGCAATATTCTCTTTTAAGGGCCAAAGCCTGAAGGCAGTTTTTACTTTTATCTGGCAGTTTTATCTGAGTGAGGGCAGGGTAAGATCTAAATAAACCAATATATAAAATACTAAAACCTTTAGAAAATCCACCTTTGGCCCTAAGTGTATCCCAGGGGTCTCGAAGGTCTGGAGGGCGGGGCAGGAAGCAGGAGAAAGATTTGTGCTCGTGTGTTTGTGTAGTGGTGTGCTGGGTTGTACAGTCCCTTTTCTCTCACCATTCTGGTTGGCACGGAAAGGGTTAACTGTCTCCCTCCAGCTAGAGATAAGATCTGAGTGCAGGGCCCGGCCAGCTGTGGGGAATGAATGAATTATCCCCAGCACGCTATAAAAGGGCTAATCTGGGGGACAGTAGTAGCTAAATCTGGCAAGGGAACAAGGGCCCTGAGAGGAGAGTCAGGGTGTGTTGTTGCTCAAAGAGGGCTAGGGTCTCTTTCCTTTTCTCTCTGGTATGTGGCTGCTGGGAGCTACACTCTAAATCTTTGCATTGCATGCATCTATCTGAAGCTAACTGTGCTTTATGGTGGCTGAGGCCATCCCTGTGAAGTTTGTTAGGCTCAGAGGGTCAAGGCACTGTTTGGTTCTGTTTTCTCAAGAGTTTCTGCTATAAAACAGGATGTTCCAGCTCCTCCCTGGGCCTGCACAATCCACATTGCCTGGCCCAGGCTGGGGTTTATTCCTTAGTATTAATGTGCCTGGAGTAGAGTCCCAAGACTTTATGCACTGCTGCAGGGCAATGGATACTAACGCGAGGAAGGCAGTGTGAGAACCTAGACAGACCAGACTAGAGGTTTCAGCAATAGGCACATGCTATAAGTAGGGGACCAAATAAAAACCAGCTGGGAGCAAAGTTGCTGCCCTGTGACAAAGAGCCTGATGGGTCTCTCACCACTGTTTGCTTCTCACCAATTTATAGGCCCTTGGAGGACAGACTCTGTGTTATCCCTATAGGGTGTGTGGGTCTCTGGATCTCTGTGCTGCTTGCCTTGCCCTCTGGGGTAGGGGATGATCTGGCCCATCTTAGGAGGCAGTACCAGGTTCCTGGGACAGCTGAAGACTGTGGCCCTGTCAGCTCAGCCCCTGCTGTGCTGAAGCCAGAATGACGGATGGGCTCTGGGCTCTGTTAGCCTCTGTTTTTCTGGTTCGATATATGAGTGAACTTTAAATAATAGCTGCTGACCTGAGGGGATCTAGGCCACGTTGTGCTCAGTAGCCCAGCGGAGTGCTATGAAGCTGTCCCTCTGGAGGAAGTCCTGGTCCGAGTGAGAGGGCTTTAACTTTCCTCAGATACACTTAAAATAAGCATGTGGCAGTATCCCCAACCCCAAACATTCAACAGGTCTCAGGCCCCCAAAGATCATGAGACTAACTCAACAAGTGTGAGGTTTTTTAAAAAAACAACTGAGGGTCTTTTGATCTGTCTCCCAGCTCTTGTCGCCTTTAGGGGTCACACTTTGAATATTTTCTCTGCAACCGTGAGGGATAGAAACTTTCTTTTCAATGAATGAAAGCTGAGATTCCCATGGTCCCAGGAGCTGAGGCTTTATCAAAAACACCAGATATAACAAGTCTCACAAGAGTTGGCAACACCGATTCTGAGAACATTACACCACAACGGCCCAGATGTAAACCAAGCATTTCCCTCTGCCACACCCGTAGGAGTGCACTGCCCGCAAACCCCCGACTCCGCTCCTTCCAGCTAGTGCTAGCAAACCAGGAATTGTCCTCTCTGCCCCTGTGAGGTCATGCACAGCCTGCAAACCATGAATTCCTCTCTCTGCCACGCCCATTAGCATGCACTGTCTGTGAACCAGGAGCTCCCTGCAAGTATACAATGTGTACCTGCATATTCTTTCCTGTGCTGCTCTCCTAAGACCCAAGCTGCCTGCAAACCATGTGCTACTCTCTCCTGACCCCTCTGATACCTGTGGCCCATGTGCTCCTGTTTGCTCTTAATTCGAGCTGCGTGCTGCCTGTGAGCTGTGTTCCTGGCCCTGGCACTCTCCTGAACCGAGACGCTCCTCACTTTGCTCCATCCTCTGCAAGACTTCTAACGCTCAGATCCCCGGGCTTAGGATCCAGTGCCCCTTGTTGATGGGAGCAGCAGGCAATATTGCAAACCCCAAACGCTCAAAAATCATGAGTCAGAGCACCCAAAAATCATGAGACTGGTTTTGACAATCATGGGGCAAGGGGGTATTTGGGGAAGGTATCATGGGGGTCTCTTTGTTTTCCAATTTTTAAGCCTTTACGGTTCACTTTTTCAAACACTTTTTTTTACCATCAGGAAAGCCAGAAACTGACTTTTTTTTAAACGAAAGCTAATAAGCTCCTGGAGTCATTGGGTCAGCTGGGGTTGTAAACCGCCCCCTCCCCGCCCCCGGACTGAATGACATGATAAAATCGTGAGTTGTCAATGCTGAGCAAAACTGGGTTTGTTCTGATGGCAGATTGCTTGATTTGCTTTTTCGTTCACTGGTGGAATGGTTTTGGTAAACGTCGCACGAAGAGAGCACAGTTGTTGTTTAGTGTTTGTATCATGGTGAAGCCCCGATCAAGGAGCAGGGCCTCACTGTGCCAGACATGGGGGAAGGCTTACAATGAAAAGACTGCCCCTGCCCCAAAGAGCTTACAGTTGAAGACGAGAGACAGCAGGGGGCTAGGATAGGCAGGGAAGCACAAGGTAACCGTTGTGATTAGTGTAATAAACAGCTGAGGGACTCTCCCTTCCTTTAACTCCATTAGCAATAGTGTGAAGCTGGAGGGGACCCAGCTAGGAGACCTTCATCCGTAAGCAGGAATGCTGACCCTTGGTAAAGCTAGCACTGGCAGAGACCTGAGTCCGTTCCAATACAAGAGGAACCTACTGCAAGCATGAAGTGGCCCAGAACCCAGAAACTTCTGAGAGCTGGAAATGCCCATTTACTACTATAAAACGTTCTCACCCCTCAACACTCTTCTGTTCTGGCCAGATCTCCGGGCAGAAATGCCCATGCACCGTGAGAGAGACTGTCCTCCAGATTTCAGAGTAGCAGCCATGTTAGTCTGTATCCGCAAAAAGAAAAGGAGGACTTGTGGCACCTTAGAGACTAACAAATTTATTTGAGCATAAGCTTTCGTGAGCTACAGCTCACTTCATTGGATGCATTCAGTGGAAAATACAGTGGGGAGATTTATATACACAGAGAACATGAAACAATGGGTGTTACCTTATACACTGTAACACATCCTCCAGATGTTTCTGGCCTAATCAAAAGCAGAAAGTATCAGAAAACTTACTGAGTAAATGGCTGAATGTGTAAATGGTTTGAGGTTCACCCATTAAGAATCTAGTCCCACTATTTAGATTTAGTTCTGCTTGGGGATCTTTTGCCAAATCCTGGATTTCCAGAGAGCCCTTGTATGGTACAGACCCCCCACCCCCCCACCCCCGCCCAACCATGAGGATAAAAGCCACAAATCAAGGATGCAGAGGGAAGAGGTGAAACAAAAAGTGAGCAGGCATCTGTGCTGGGAAAAGCCATCAGCAAGACAGTAAAAAGCTGAGGGGTGTAGGGAGCACATCTCATCCCTCCTTCCAGCAGCTGCCCCTATGCAAGGAAGTAACCACCCGTCTAGTCACCGGCCCCAATCCATTCTGCCAAGCATGCCAGGCAAAGCCATTTCAGCCCTGTGTTGCTGTCCATCACACTGGAGAATTTGGATAGAACCTCACTGCACGTAGAACCAGGGCAGATTGCTGGCCACACCACCTTTGTGGAACCTGCAAGGTGACTGTTGCCCTGATTATATTAAACAGCAGATGATCAAAGAACCTCTGAATCTGTCCTCAACTACAACCCAACATGCTATGTCCAAAGGCCTCTCTCTCTTCCCTGCTCAGTATTCCTTGTATCCTCTAAACTCTCATTGATTATATTGGGCCTCCTGAATTCCTTCCTGAAAGCAGCTCATTTAGAATGTCCATAGTCTTACCAACTTGGTGCCATTATTGTTTGTTTTAATATTGCTATTGCATTAGCAAATGGAGGCCAACAAACTGGGGCTCCATTGAACCAGGTGTTGTGCAAATATACAGTAAAAAGCCTGCCCTGCGCCAAAGAGCTTACAGTCTAAAAGACAAGACAACAGGTGGATGAGATACACAACATGGTCAAGGTGGGGAACTGAGAGTAACTATCAGTCCGCTAAGCACAGTTATTAGCCAAGCATTCACAATGGAGGAGGAGGAAGGGAAGCAGATGCACAGATCTTTGTGTGTGTGTCAGTCTTCTTGAGCTTGGAGCCAAATGACTCACCTGTGCCCCAAGCAGAAATTTTGGTTCCAGACTCTGAACCTCACCAAAGTTTGGGAGGGTTCAGATCCAGGATGTTGGCTCTGGTCTATCTGTCTCAATAATTGAGGCTGTCGCTCATCCTGCCAACGGTCAAATGTGGGAGACCCCGCCTTTCTTAAAATAGGGACCAAGGAAAGAACCAAAGAGGTGTAATCCACTACAAAGCTTCAAAAGAGATGGAAAAAATCTCTCCAGCATGAGCTGAGCTGTCTCTCATTCTAACATCCATTAAAAGAGTCTTCAGTGGGTGGGGTTTGTGCCAGAGAAAGTAGCATTTCTCCTAACACAAACCAGGACACAAAGAGTAAAATCATCCATCAGCGAAGCTCCTCCCTGCAAGCAGTGCAGATTGATGAGAGCCACAGTGCTGAGTGCAATCCAACATGGGTGATGAGGACGGAAGCTTTTGAAGTTTGGAAGCTGGAAAAAGGGGCTAATTTTTTCTGAGCTCTGTTTTCCTTGGGACGAGCAGACTGATGACTTAGCAAAACTTATTTTTCCATGTTGATGGCTTCTGGCCCCTTGTCCTGTATAACTGAGCCAGAGAGACAGGAACTCAGGGAACAGGGTGTTCCTCAAAGTAGGAAAACTTCTAAATCAGTCACCAAGGCCAGGCTGATTAGCAGACAGCTTTACATCTATGAAATCCACAGGAAAGACCCATCTGGGAAAGGGGCATTACAAGGCTATGCAACCACAATGCTTTCCCTTTACAGTCAAGGGCAGCACAGGTTGGTTTGCAACATACTCTCAACCCTGAGGCCAAACATGTCCAAAATCTCCTCCCAGTTGAACCAGAGAAACCCCATTGTCTCTAGATAAACCTGAGGAGAATTTGGCTCATTCGGGTTATGTGGTGATTTGCTTAGAGTACAGCCTCCCAGTCAAAGAACATCCCTACCCCAAAGCCACTGGAATAGGACAAACCTGGCGTTGATTGGTGCGAACCTCCTCCCACCCAAACGCTGGGGGGTGAGATGGAATGGAACCCAGATTCACACCCAGGCCTGCCTTTGCTTTTGCAAAACACCCCTTTTTGGCCCACCTTCACTGGGGCCTTCACCCTGCAAATCCTTGCCGGTTGCGCTCTGAGCATGGAGGGTATGTGTGGGTCCAAGCAGAGTTCAGTATTTGGCCCAGTCCTGTGCATTGAGCGGCAGTCAGTCTCCCATCCCCTGGATCCAATGCCTTACTTGTAAGTACACAAGGTAAATGGAGGTGGGAGACTTGGTCTTATTTAGCGTGCTATGCACTCCTCTTCGGCCTTTTCCGGCTCCTAGGCAGAAGTGAATTGGGGGCCTCCTGGCAGTGCTCTTCTGCAGGATCAAGTTCCCCTATGGTCCCTGTTGGTTCCCCTATGGTCCCTAAACGTTCTGCAGGTGTAGTTCCCACGTCCAGTAACCAGCAAGCACAGTGGCACGTGGTCGTTTTGTTTGGAGGGGAGGCGGCGGTGCAAAGCGCAAGGCAGCGCTGAATTTGTGTAGCCTTCCTCTGCTCACAGCGCCTCTCGCAGAGGTTGCAGAGAGAAGCCAGCTTGCCGTGGTTGGATTTAACCGACAGATTTAATTAAGTTGTGATTTAATTACCTACCAGCATCACTATTTAATAAAGCTCAGGAGGGTTTTAATTTAAAAATAATAAATGATACGCTGTGTCACAAAGCAGCAATAATGGCACCCAGTCCAAGCACCCAGGCTGCCTCTGCCAGGCTTGGGAAATGCAGAGTAGACTCTGCCCACGAGCACTGTGACACTGCTGGACGTGTGCAAGAGGTGGAGGGCAATGCCTTGCTATGACCAGGTTGGCCTGCAAGAGACAGCCTTATGCTGTGCTGTTATACAGGCTGGCTGACCCTAGGGTGCTGGCTGGGTGGCATGAGAGACATGGAGTATGGTAGCATAACGCAAGCCAAAGAGTTTGCAAGGTATGGACTGTGATGTCACAGACCAGCTCGGCAGCATGTGAGAAACTGAATCCAGGCTGTGCTCCTCCTGTGTCCTCCGCTGGGCAGCTCTCCCTCTCATCCCAAATCTTTATTCCATGTTTGATGTGTGTGTGGGGGGGTGTTCCTGCTACTTTCTACTAAAATTAAAGGGTTCCTAAAGCCATGCCTACAGCCAACGCTCCTGCCGTAGACTTGGTTCATTCTTCATCTCCCCCTCTGCTGAGGTTTTCTCCACTACCTTAGCGGGTTGGCAAAATTCAAATGTGGAACCAGACTGTGAGCACCCCAAAATGAGTGGTGTCTTTATCCAGAATTTTGATTTGGCCCAATAAGCGAGATCCAGATCTGGGCTTAGATTCTTACCATCCCCAGAGCCCTCACCCAAATACACCGAATTTTGGGGAAGTTTGGAGCAAAATCTCATCTCGGATTTTTACTGGAAGAAGATACACTTGGGGTGTGTATTTTTATAGAGCTGCATAGCCAGGATCTTCAAGGAATGCCGCTATGGGTTCCCAAATATCTATTTAGTCTTACAGAAATTCTCCCAAATTTTGAAGGCAGGTCCAATTTCCTTTCCAGACTGCATTTTTTCTTCTTCTCCTTTCATTTACTAAGTGTATCTTTTAGCTCAAAGACTAGTGAGGTGAGTGTTAAGTAGTGTGTAAATTTCCTAAAATTTCCTAAATTACAGCTGCAGTTTGAGCCTAAATTGTACATTTCTGCACCCAAAGGGCCAAACCCATTCTCGGTGTAAGCAGGTGCAGCTCCATCTTTAGCTGAGATGAATTCTGCTTTACTTCAGCTCTGAACCTGGCTCACTGTGTCATGGTTTTGAGCTCTTGCCACCAAACAGGAATGTGTTTGTCATTTCTAACTGCACTCCTTTTGCTGTTGTTTTATTTTCCTATCATTTAGCCAGAGTGTTTCTTTTATAAGGTTCATCTGGGGCGCTCCAGGCCTCCCAGGACCCAATCATGTCTTCACATCAATTAGGAGAAACTGACACCAGGTTGAATACATTCTATAATTATGATGACTGTAAACACTTTGTTAAATCAGGCAGAGCTTTAAGGTAAAATGCGCTTCATGGAGGCTTTTCTGGAAAGAGCAGACGTGAAATTCAGTGGGAAAGAAAAACAAAGATCCTGTCTTCCGCAAGTTGCTCCCTAACTGCTATTGTCAGGGCACCCTGCTCTATTCTTCCCTCTCGACATGTCATGGCTGTAAATACTCATGTGATAGAGTGCCAACAGGCAAAGAAAGAAGGTTTTCAGGGCCATTCCTCCCCTCCTCCAATTTAGAGGCACCAAAAATAGCTTTGTGCCAGACCCACTGTGAAAGCAAAAGTGAAAGTGAGACGGAGTGGCAGTCGTGCCCTAATAACCAATGCCAGTCATGCAGTGCCACTGCATTTCCTTGAAGCCCTTCCAGTGCTACCAGAAGATCAATTCCTCCATGCTCTGCCTGAAGGGAGTTTGGGGGGCACCGTCTCAGCACGCGGCACATAGCTAGCTCCTCGTGTGAGGAGCGCAAGTATCCAAGTTCACAGCGGTGCCCTGGGTGCATTTGAAATAAATAGATTAGGCCCTGGGGCTTTGCACAAAGCATCTAAAATGGATAGGTGAATGTCACTGAAGGGCATCTGGACAGTGAGGGCTCTCGATGGCAGGAGAAAAGATGTTTGCGGCCTGACTAGGGAGGAGGGAGATAGACTGTTCATTGTCCCAGACTCGCTCCTACTTCTCCAGGGAGAAGTCATTATGGGCATCCTAGTAATAGGCAACTAGCTCCTGGTACCAGGAGACCCTCTAAGGGGTATTATGTCTGTGCATGCTGCATGCATACAGCTGGCCTTGCATGTTCTCCCTGAGTCTTTCACACGGCATCTGAGAAGGCCGTTCTGCCAGTGCACTGCATCTAGCCGGCCTGTGCTCTGTGGCTCTGGGTTGGGCTTTGGATTCAGGGCATCTGTTTCAGGTTCTAGCCCTTACTCCTTCACACTAGGGTAACAGCTTCAAGGGAACTGTCTTTTTCCAAGTCGACCAGTGGCAGGATGCATGAGAAACCAAACCTGTTATTTCCATCGCTTCATGGTAGGCAGCATCTGTCCAGAGACCCCAGGTCTGACAGATTGACATAGCAGGTTAATAAGTGCTTTCCACTTCTCCTAAAGGCTAATTAAATATTAATCCACTTGGTGAGGTCAGCAAAAATAACAAACAATTGGCAGAGTGAAATTCGTTTAATTAATTCTCCTGTGGAGGTTTTGAAAGCATCTTCCTCCCCTGGCACACTGCTGCCTGGGCTCTGGTAGCCTACAATGAAAGCAGACCTTTCTAGGTTCTAGGGATTGTTCTATTTTTCTCAGATACTTAATTTTGCTTCTTTTGTTTTAGTTTTTTATTGTTTGGTCCCATTCAGGACCCATCCACACAAAGGGACGGGGGGAGGGGAAGGAAAGAGGGATGGAGAAAGGGGGAAAAGGAGGAATAAGAAGAGGAGGGAGAGCTCTTTAGAAGGCTCCTGCATTCTGCTGCCAGAAGGGTGAGCTGCTGTTAAGCTACCTCTGGCTTTGCTTAGTAGGATTTGGGGGTAACTTTGGCTAATAATAAATAACTATCATTACAGTGATACTGCAACAATATGGTTGCAGCTGTATTTCCACATGCAGACCCCTCCTTACAGGGGCTAACTGGCACCAGCAAAGAGATTCAGCCTGGTAGTGAATGTGCCTTTCCAATCATCAACTCTTGTGTCTTAATTACTGGCTTATATGACAGAAAAGACACAGCTGCCAAGTGAAAGTAATAGCTAATCCAAATGCATGGGAAGCCTGCCCTACTAGGTGATGATTCCCTGAGTCCCTATAACCCCCAGTATCCCATTCACAGCCCAACTCTGGCCTCCCTGGGCAATGGAACATAGTGCCCTTCACTAGCATTCCTGCGCCATGGGAGGGCAGGGGAATAACATCCACACTCAACGGCTCCTGCATCCCTGAATGCTCTGAGCCCCTACATGCAACAAGATGCTTTAACCCCCATCCCCTGGACACTTCTGAGCAACAGGATACCTACGAACACCTCTCCTGCTTCTCAGCTTAATCTTTCATCGGAACAAGAAGGAAACTCTGTTGTACTTCTGAGGAACCACTGGTACAGTACACCAGACCCTGGGGACAAACACCATTCACCTGCTCCCTACTGCATCACCGGGGCCTGACTGTACAGCCACTGCAGGCAGCCCTCCCTTACATCAGTGTGCAGCAGCTTCAGGCTCAGATCCTCTATCTACCACTCGCCCAAACCCTCACGCGAATCTTAACCCCAGCCCAGCTATTCCTAAATCGATGGAATACTTGTGGCAGTCTGGGAATCCATCCATGGAGACAGTTGGAAAGGAAAGGAGAGATCTGAAGAATATCAGCGATGTACATTGTACAGCGATTTTACTTCTTCCCTTTCCTCTCTCCCCAGTGCAGGATGAAGTCTGATACAGAGATAATGTCTCAGGGGGTGTTCTCCCTGCAGTCCGCGGCTGTGCCTTTGGGGCAACAGACTGCCCAGGCAGTAGCAACAGTGGCCAACATTCAGGGCTCCGAGATGACAGAGGTCATAGACCAGATGTAGCTTAAACTCAGCTGAGATCCAATGCCGGGTGCTGCATGAGGTACAGTGGGACTCAATGTGTGGAAAGTAAGATGGCTGGAGGAGATGGGCGCAGATAGGGCTGGCTTTGTTTCTACTTTGGGGCACCTGGAGCTCATTTTCCTAGAGCTCTCTGCTCAGGTATAGGAGTGGGGGAAAGATGGACGATATGGGCAGATAGCGTCTTGTTCAGCTACATGGCCACCTTGCTGTTGGAAGGTGGGAGGGTTGATCAACCTTTCTCCCAGCCTTGCTGTGTTGGAGACTCTCCCACCCAGCTGTGCAGAGGCCGGTCTCTGCTAAACTGGTTCCCTCTGGATAAAAGGGATCCAGAGGTTAACGCAACTTTGAACCCATTAGCCAGACCCTTCTGAGCTTGTTGGACCTCTGAAGAAAGCCCCATCCTGCCTACGTCCAAAATGAACACTGAGGAGCATGCAGTGGAAATCTATCAGAACAGGTCCCAAATCCAGATCTGAACTCTTCCCCAAATTCAGATCCAGGAGTTTGTTTTTGATCCATCTCCTACTGTTGATCTGAGCATCCAAATGTTGGGATGTGGATTTCCTATGGAGATGCCAGGCGGTGAATTTCTGAGCCTTGAATTCCACGCTGAGCTCCCCTTTCAACATGGGAGCTAAATGTCTGAGGTCTCTCTGCCAGCCCATCAGCTTTGAATTGCAGTAACATGAGCAAAAGTGGGAAACTTTCTCTGGGTTTCTGCTCAAGTTCCATGTTAATTTTTTATTTATTTGAAAGTGGCACTGGAAGGGTTTTCAAAGTGAGTCTAAAGTAATTAGGCGCTCCCGCTGATGGATTGCACTGGAGGGACATGTGGATTATTTATTACAAAGTCACTTGCTGGAAAGGTTAGAGGCTGAAAAGTAATTATTTTTTCTTTTTCTTTTCTTTCCTTTTTTTTTTTTAAGTGAAGAAATCAGCAGGGGAGAGCAGTTAAAGTGCCTCAGTGAAAATCCCCTCTTGTCTACCTTCCTCACTCACCCCTCTGCTGACACCACCTTTTCTGGAGGGGGGAGGTAGGAAGAGCCTTTGGAGGATGCAGAATGTGTGTTCTTTAAGTCTGGATTTTTGGGGCTTGTTCTGATTTGAGGAAAGAAGGACCATCCTCCTTCTATCCATGCACCTTCCCATTCCCCCATCCTAACCAGTGACCTCTTGAATAAAATACAAGTCCCCATATCTCAGGCTGAAACAGAGTGCAATCAGCAATAGCTAACATCCCACAAAGGTTATCTGGCTGTCTGGGGTTGTGTGGCAGCTTAGTACTAGGTGGATGTTGTGGATGATATGGGGAGATTTGAACCCTCTGAGATTTGATGGCCTCCAAGAACCTCAGTCTCTTCCTCGCTCTCTCTCCATCTTGTAAGCTGTGTCTATGATGGACATTGAGACCAAAGAAGACAAATCCCTGACTTTGAAAAACAAAGCCAGGCTATAAGTATTCTGCAGATGACGATGCAAAAGCTCCAGTCAAGAACTCTCCATCGGAGAGGGGATAATTGTTGCTAACAGCATGTTAAGACAGTGCTGGATCTTTACGCTTCTAAAAGCTTATAAAACCAGGATCCTTTTTCAGGGGCAAATGCAGCATTAACAAAGACAAGCTGAGCTGGCAATGAGTCACCTGAGAATTTGTCTTGTACTGGGCAGCTTTACCAGTTGCAGGAGCCTCAGTGAGTACCCAGGACATCTGGAGCTGGGGGCGGGGCGGAAGGCCAGGACAGAGTCAGGAATTAAGAACAGGTTTCAGAGAAGCAGCTGTGTTAGTCTGTATCCGCAAAAAGAAAAGGAGTACTTGTGGAACCTATAAATTTGTAAATTTATCACAAATTTATAAATTTGTTAGTCTCTAAGGCGCCACAAGTACTCCTTTTCTTTTTGAGGAATTAAGAAGCTGACCTTCTGAGAACAGGGCTGAAGAAGGAGGAACTAGGAGGAGTGATTATTAGCAGTTCTGTTCTATTCTGGTTCTTACACCAGACCTATTACCATGCTATCTGAGCACCTCCAGACACTCCAGTTTTTAGGCTATTCAAAGCACTTTGCAAAAGCTACCCAATCAATGGCTACACCCCTGGGAAGTGGGCAAAAGTCATTATCTTAATTTTGCAGATGGGGAAAAGTGCAGTGCAGTGACATGTGCAAGGCAACAGAGGGGAGTCAGTGTCAGAGCTGGGATTAGAATTTAGGAATTCCAGGCTCCCCGACCCATGCTCAGACCACTGGGCTGCAGCCTTGTCTGTTGCTAGACTCACAGCACTTCAGTCCAGGAGAATCTGATGACAAGCATACTCCATGAAACAAGAATATCTGACTGTCAGTTCTTCCTGAGATGTAACCATCTGGAAGGGGCCACTTTCCCCACGCTTATTGTTCGTAATTAGAAGAACCACTGTCACATAGGCCACCCAGGTGGAACTTCCCTTTCACCCCAGCGTTTGGGTGTTTATAGATTCTGACCATGTCCTCCCCTACGAAGACGTCCATAATCTCTTACAGATGTTGGCGAGAACAAAGCCACCGAGTGCAAAGAGCTGTTCAACAGAATAATAGACATGAGCCTTTTTATTAACTACCCCTGACATGCTCCTCCCCAATTTCAGATTTCCCAGGAGGCACACCGTGATCTGCTGAGGCTCCCTGGTGCTCCAGAAACCTTCTCACTCCCAGTTCTCTGATCTTAGAGGCCTTGAATGCTTTACATTCCCAGTATTGCAGGAAGGGCTGGGATATTCTCATATAGCATCTGTAAGCCTTCTGGACTGGGGACACGTGAGAGCGCATATTAGACAAACCCTGTTTTCACTGGGTCAGGTCCTTTCTTTTTCCACCTCTGTTTTCCCTCTAAGATTAGTGCCCACCACTGCAAAGCAGGGCAGGCCCTGCCTCCTCACGGACTGCCTATTCAGGACCAGCTGCTTCAGCTCCTAGGTCATTTCTCTCCCTGTCCCTCCCCAGACTAGTAACAAGTGGGCCATAGCCTGGGCACTCCTGACCTGGGAAGTGCACACGACTGGTCTGGGACAGGCTCCAATAGTACTTGTGCCATAATCGAGCTATATGCATCCCTCTTGGTTCTCCTCCATCCTTCCTACCACACAGATTGGTTTGCCCACCCCATAGTGCTCCAGTCTCTCACTTCTTCCTCCTCTCTTCTTGTGCATGTCTGATTCTCCTCCCAGGCTGCGGCAAACTCCTGTACAGTCGGTGGAAGCCTCCTCTGATCTCTCTTGGGACAGCTTCAGTTTTCTATCTACCCCTTCTCAACCCTCCATGTCCTGGCTCCTCTGACTTTCCTCTGCACCTTTCTGATCTCCCATCCTTCCGTCTCTTGGTTACTCACCCAAATTCTGCCAAGTTACCCTCTTGCTCTCTTTTGATCTTCTCCTTGGCTTCCTCTAATTTCCACATTGCCTCTTCCTTCCCTTCTGTTCAGTGATGTTGGTAATTTGAGATGTTGGAACAAGGCAGCTCTGGATTCCCTCATCCCTTACAGAGCATGTTCTATGCTTGCTTTCAGGCGGAGGTGCTCGTTGGCCAAGAACCCAACTGTTCAACTGGAAAAACTAAAGCGCAGAATCTGATTAGGAATCCACTTCTATTGACAGTGCATTCCCTGCTCTGGAGCTAATTCTGCCTCAGGATTTAGGTTCCTTTGCTAGATCAATGCCACAGGGAACAATATGCTCACGGAGTCGCACACCAGCTAGGTGAACTCTGGAGCACCTACAGCAGCAGGAACAAGTCAGCATTGTGGAAAACGAAGCACGTAGGGCTGCTTGATACAGTCAGTCTTCTGATACTATCTGGAAGAAAGTGTGGGTGGGTGGAGGAAGGGCATATTGACTTGAGACCGTTTGGGAATGCAGCACAGATTCCCGTCCCTTCTGCGCTTAATTGCACAGGTCTCTCCAGCCAGACATCTTTTAAAGAGTGTCCCGTTCGTAACAGGTGCATTCTTCTTTACGCGTTCGTGGGTGCTGCCACCAACTCTGTCTCGAAAGTTATGCGGCCTGACTGGCCTCCCACAGTCGGCTGCTGATGTGAGCAAGGCTGTTACATGGTATTTGGGGGAAACTACTCTTTCCACAGTTTGGAAAAGCACAGAAATATACTAAAAGGCTTCTGGGCTTGGAGCCTTATTGTCTATGGTCCCACTGCGTGATCTCGAGCGCCTGTTCTGGAACCAGAATGAGAGACAGAAGGAAAGGGAGGGCTTGCTAATCCTTCAGCAAGATAGACGTTGTTATTTGCTTGTGCTAATTCCTGCTCTGTACTTTGTGGAAGCTTGTGCAGATTATCCAGCTGATGGCAAGAGGAAACCAGCATCCCAGCAGGTGAGGGGCTCTGGCAAGGAGAGACACCAGTGCAGTCTTCTTGCTTTGAGTCTCAGATCTTTAGCGCACAGACCTTCTGAGTAAGTGCTTCCCTGTTGGTTGTGACAATGCAGTTTGGATCGTAACACTGAAGCCTTCACCTTTAGCCTAGACGTGTGTGGGATAATCCCTTTGGAGATTCCGCTTTGTGCTTGGGTTGCGAACGTGGCTCCCCACCACCCTTCTCTCCCCAGGAAAAACGAGTCTCTCACTGCTAACTTGTGAACGCCCAGGGAGCAAGGAAGACCACACCATGATCCGTTCTCATCTTCCAAGGCACGTTGGCCATGATGTCCCGAGGCGCGCTCTTTGTGATGAGTTCCAGCGTCGGTGAGCCTGAAGAGGACAGGCTGTGTCCCTTTCATGAGTTATTCTGGCCAGGGGCAGCCTCCTAACCTGCTGAGACAACATTCACATTGATACTCCTGCTAATGGCAAAACCAGCTTCCTAAACAGCAGCAGAGGGGGGTGGATCCATGGAACAGCCAGTCAAGGGACAGGGAGGAGAACTGCCAAGCTAGCACTGGGGAAAGGCGAGGGGGAAGAAGAAAGCAGCCGGAAGGGTGGGGCAGGGAAAGGAGAAGGAGAACATTCAGAGCAGGTCCATATGGGCCAAGTGGCACTGCCTAGTAGGGGAAGATCCATTGCTTTAGCCAAATACTCACCCTCCCTGCTCCTCTCCTAGCTCAGTGTCTTGCAATAGCGTACGCCCCTGGGCCTCCCCAAATGGCCTCTGTTTGTGGCTGTCAGATGTTGGCAGGCCAGCGGAGGGGCAAAGAGAGAGGCCGTACGATGTGAGACGGGCTCCAGGCAGCAGTGGGTATCTGCTCAGCACCTACATCTCTGCGGCCAGAGCCACTACTCTCAGGGCTCTGCCCCTCCATCTGTCGTGTCCCTCACCCCCACCCTGCTTCACCTTGGTCTGTCTGTCTGTCCCATGCGGAGAGGATGTGGAATGCAATTGAGATGTGCTGAACACAGCTGTTAGCTGGTCTTTGTCAGGAACCAAACACAGTAACTGTTTAACGATTTAACTGCACTAATGAATATTGGGCCAGATATTTTCAAGGCCTGTTCAGACTGATTACTTGGAGAGCTGAGTATGTCTACCAATTACCCAGGCAATTAGGCAACTAATTAAACACTTACCCTCGGCTTCATAAACAGGAGAGAGAGAGAGAAAGAGCGTGAGAGAAAGCTGGCTCTGGTTCCTGTGAAATATTAGCTGTCAGGAATCGCTGCTCACACAGAGGAAGGTACACACAGGCAGACAGACACACAGGCAGGCAGACAGACCGCTCACTCACTTGTTTAGCCAATCACAGTCCCTCCTAAGTTAGATGCTTTCATTTTCAGATTCCGTGCATGAGGCCAAAGGGGTGTATGGTGGCTTAAGGACCGAGGTATGAAGCAGTGTCCTGCACTGTACGGTCTTCCAGGATAGGTGACTGAGTTATGAATGCATCCAGGTCCTGTGTTTGCCCTTTTCCACATCCTGAGCAGAGAGACTGGAAGGACTGTGAAGCCCATGAGTACCAAATGGTGCCATTTTACGGAGCATCAGCAAAGCTAGGGCACCCCAGCTGGTGAGAGTGCTCACTGGGTTGGGAATGGAGGCGCCAGCACTGAAGGAGCTTAATGACTTCAACGTCCCCGTGGATGATGACTCTTCTGGACCGGCTCAGGGTTTCATGGCCACCAAAGCTGCCATCAGACCCTTCTAGGTGGCTGCTCTTATGTCTTAACCACACTGTCTACCTCATGCGTGGGTTGACATTGGTGGTGGGGAGTTTGGAAATTATCCCCATATCATGGACTGACCATTGCCTCATTCGATTTGCATTTGGGGTGACGGTTCATCCTCAAACACTAATGGAACCTGAGCATTTCCAGAAGACTGCCCTCCTGACAGACCTCTCTATCAATGGTTTGATGGGGTTTTATAATGTGCTCTTCTCCTTTACCATTCATGAGGTGGCCCCGTAGGCATCTTCTTCTCTAGCTTCAGCTGCACAGGTCACCTTGATTTACAAAAGGCCTGAGACACCTGAAACAGAGGAAAGATTTCTTGAGCACCAGTGACAGGAGTCTCTGACTGACACAGATCCACTGCAACATAAAGATTTTTTTAAGGTATTAAGCCATGGCTGTCGAGACACAAAAGTTTCTGCGTCTCCACTTTAGCACTTACAAAGTCTAGAACAGTGGATTTGTTTTGTGGGGTGGGCATCCTGATTGATTGAGGTGTCTACACTTGGTGGTTGATTCAAATCCCTCCCATTCTGAGGAGCTGTCTTGCCTCTGTGGGGCGCGGTAATATCATAAGGGAACAAACACTCAATCTTCTCTCCTTGACTTTCAGACAGTGATGCACACTGAGGAACTGGTGGTGTCTAATCAGTGGATTGGGTTAAATCAAAATGATTTAAATAACTGGTTTTAATCATGATTTAAATTGGCAAGTGGGAAACCTTGATATAAATCATCAGTTTTAATCATGTTTTACATTTGTACTTTTTAGTTATTTTCCTAAAGAGAGGTTGATTCTCATTGGTTAGTAACCATTAAAACATGTTGTTTTGCAACTAAATATAGTCTTTGCACTGAATTTGGTGCTTCATTTTGATCAGGAGGATACACTCTCTCTATACACATTTATTTAAGCAGTTATATAGCTTAATTTACCTTTACTCCGATTCTGAATTTATATATTTGGATTGTATTAGAAAATGATGAATGATGCATTTCCTATGTACTAAATTACTTTTTTTTTACTTGTGGTTTGCGTCAAGTTCTATTTGGAAAAAAGAAAGTCAAATAAATTAAAAATGCACAAGAAAAACATTTAAAATATTTTACTACATAAAAATACCATAAATGTGCTTAATAAACTTTGTTTTCATAGGTCTCAACCACTTTGCATTGAAAACTAACTGATTTTTAAATAAGACAAGTATTCTCTGTAACTTATGGATTAAACTGATGGTTTCCGATCACCATGCCCTTCAAGGTTTTAGAACTGGTGGATCTCATCCTCTCAGACCTAGTTTTTATTCATTGACTGGAAGAGGAAAACAAGCTTTCCTGCTTTTTCAGCTCCCAACAGGTTTCTTAACTTTGAATGAATGAGCTAGTAATTGGACTGAACTAGCTGAATAAACTGAAATGAAGAAAATATTCTCTTTGCACTTAGAGAGGAGGCTGCTGCTGTCAAAAGCTGGTTTAGCACTTTCACAAACCTGTGGTTCCAGGTGCTTCACCAGTGACATGCTTTAAAACTTGGCAGCAAACATGTACCATTTAATATTTTTTATAGTTTAGTTTAAATTATTTTAATAGATTGTAATAAGTTATGTTAGGTTGTGTAACATAGGTTGTAAATTTCAAATTTAATTTTAAATAGGTTTATTTGAAAATTGTATTTAACTTAAATGTTTAAAAAAATCTGATTTAAATTCTTAAAATCTGGTTGTTTTTTTCCTCCACCCTGGTCAACACCCTGTACTGAATACTCATGTCCTTTCTGGTTGGTGAAGGCCAGTGAAGAAAAAATGGGCTCATTGTTGATAGAGATTGTCAACCCTTCCTCAGGAGGGCATATTGCCAACCATCCTTTAAATCAGATGTTAGGCCATTGCTCAAGAAATAGTCACTTGATGCCAACACTCTGGCCAGCAGTTGCCCCATATCTTTGTAACAGGTTGTGAAAAGAGAACTTTCAGAGTATCTACCTATCTCAGCTTGCCTTGACACTTGCTTACCTGGGTGCCAACTTGAGTACATCACAACGACTCCTCTAGTTGCACAGGCAGATGATTTCGTCTTGATGATGCATGGAAGTCAGGCATCCACAGAGAGATTCTGGGTTCTCAGCCGCATGAGATAGGAGGATGTTCCTGAAAGTGATGGGAGGGAGGATCCTAAATCTATTTTCTTTTGTAACATGTGGACACAGTGTAGAAAAGGCAGAGAACCACTGCAAGATATACCAGGTAGATCCAGTACGATTGATCATGAGGTAGTGTTGACTTCCCTGCAGACCATAGCAGACTGGACAGGCCAGCTCTTGACTGACTACATACCTTTCAAAGGCTGAGATAGTTTCCTGTGTAAGGGTGGGTTCCTGGAGGTAGGTGGGTGTGTGTGTGATATATATGCTGATGACACCCTCTTCTATATTGCTGGCTTATTTGACTCTGCCAAGCAGCCAGTTGCCTTACCCGGTGTTTGGTTGGGGAGGTGTGGTGCTGGCTTGAGGCTTACTCTATTGTCCCTGGATTTTGGAGATCGGGGGAGAACTATGAGGATGGTGAGTGGGGTAGGGTAGGATTTTTCAATGTCTCTTTTTAGCCTGGCCATTGTTGGTTATGGGAGTTGGGTGAAACTGATGAATTTGTAAATTGTGTTTTAAGTGTTGTCAAGGGTATTTATCATCACAGAGAGGCACCCATACATCTCTCTTGCTAGACATGCCTACTACCCACCAAGGGGAATATTTTCGGAGTTGAAAAGGTTTTTAATTATGTCACTTCCCCTAAAAGTCAAGGAGGGAGCATGGCTAAAACTCTGTGAATGGGGTTGAAACACATCACCCTGGAGTGTTCAGATAGCCGGGCATATGAGTTTCCCCTCACTCCAACCCCAAGTCTCTCTAGCTGGCATAAATGCCTCCGACTAAGAATCTCTCTAGCGGGGCATATATGCAACCCATTTTATCCTTGGGGTTTGTATACATTCAATCCATTCTCTGACCATCCATGTTCTCTGTGGGGCTCATTGATTGGCCATGCATCCCACCTATGCACAGACAGGCATATATCTCGCTCCAGTATGAGGGTATCTATAGTTCAATACAGAAGCAGAGTTAATTAGTAGGGAACAGGTGGAATCAGTCAATGTGGCACGTGTGTGTGTGTGTGATAACACACAGGTGGAGTTAACAGGGTACTTATGAGTTACCTGGCAGGGCTCAGGTGGCGTTTGGGAATAAGCCCCACATGGGCTGTGCGGTAAAGCCTTGCAGCTATTCAGATGGCTCAGGTGGAAAGAGAGGGCATTGAGGTGTATTTTTCCTCTACTTTCAAGCTCTCTGCTAGCACCTTCCTTCTTATCTGTAGCAGTATGGCGTGCTTACCAGCCAACAGATGATGCTGCTTCAATGATGGAGCCACCCTTCACTCAGAGACTGGAAAATTATCCCCACCATGCAGTTACAATATGTAACCTCGCCTGTGCTAGGACTGCTCTCTGCTCACTGAGTTCTGGACTGTTCATCAGATTAGTCTCTTGGGTAGTCTATGCAACTATTGAGGAATTGGTCTCTAGCTAAAGAAGCCTGAGGTCTAACACCCAAACTAGTTTGCTTTGAGACCTACTCCTTAACTTGGTGCACTTAAAGGGCTACGTCCTAACTCGTTGTACTTGTACCGTGCTCCCTTTGCTCTGGAACTGTGCTTCATTTTGATTAGTCTGCTTTCTAATTCAGTCTGTCCTGGAAGTTTTGCCCCACATTCACCAAGGCCTGATTCTGTTACACAACTCACGTTGCCCTGTGACTGCTCCTCAATTTTCCCTCAATCACTGACTCTACCACCTGCATTGTGACAGGTTGTTTGGACTAGTGTATTGAGCACAGAACTAGGAACTCCCAGCTTCTTGGCTCTACTACCAATTTGCTGGGTTACCTTATGCAAGTCACGTCACTTAACCGCTATGTGACTTAGTTTCCCCTTCTGTAAAATGGGGATAATGAGACTTACCAAACTCACAGGTGATTTGTGAGGATTGATTAGCTAAAGTTTGTGAAGTGCTTTGGAAATATAAAGCTAAGTATAATAATTAGTGATCTTTTGACATTACTTAGATCTTTGTGATTCCTAGATCGTAATCTTGGTGCCTTTAAAGTGCTGCTTAATTTTCAATTTCCCAGCCCCTCTTCTCTCCAATTTGCCAAACTCTAGCTCTGCTACTTATCTTACAGTCCTGCTGCTGCACTCTGGCTTGCAGCTGTGTGCAGCATATATAGCACCCACAAAAGGGCAATCAGCTGTGGTTGATCATGATGTCCTACCCTGTGGATCACAGATCAGCCGATGCCAGCACGTTCTGGTGATGCAATGCTTCTCTCTCGTATTTCACTGTCTGAGCATGCTGTCACTCACTTGTGTGGGTGGAGCGGTGTGACAACCTGTCTGAACTGGTTTTGCCTTTGGAGAGAATGCTCTGGCTCCATCTGCTCATGCGGTCAAAATAGTCTCTCATAGTAAAGATTGTGGTTATTTTTCTAATACACCATTTGACTCTTTTGGACCTGATCCCATTGAAGTCAACGACAAAACTCTCATTGACATCAGTGAGGCAGGATTAGGCCCTTAACTATTACTCCAAACAAAACAAGCTGTCCTGGTAACTGGGGTGTGTCCGTTTTCATGCTGGAGAAATGAAATGTTTATTGTGTGAAACATCAGAAAAAGGAAAGGAATCTGTGGGAGCCCTTGGGTTCATTCCAGTATAACAAGCCCCGAGTTTCTGTTTGAATGCAGAGTCTGTGGCATGGAGACAGGAGCTTGTTTTGATAGTTTCTGTGCATTTCGAGGCATGAACACTTTACAGTTTTCTGTTTAAATGACCCATTTCTGAGAGCGGAAAGCAGTGGCCAATAAGTGCCCAGGCCCCTCTGTATGTATCCGGAGTTTACAAACCATCCCCACCGATCCATGGTAGTTAATGGACACTCCTGCTGCTCAGGGGGGCTCGAAAACTGTTCCAGGTGACTACCAGCCTTGGCTAGAGGCAACGTGGTCTCCAGAGGCTGAGGAGACACATGAGCATGAACTCAGCATTTCTCTCGAAGCATGACATTGATTAATGAAGGTACACATCTACTTCCTGCTGGGGAGCAACTCAGTTTATACAATCTGCAGGAAATAGCTGTATATAAGGGAACTGAGTGGCACTGTTTGCAGCTAGCAAATCACTGACCGTCCAGGAGACACTGTTGGGAGGTGAAACTCGCAAGCAGCTCCTGCCAATTTCAAACCAGCAGCTCGTCCCAGCCAGCCGCCTCTTATCACCCACTCTCCTATCTTCACATCACTTTTTTTTCCTTGGGTTTTTTTTTCTTTCCCTTTCAGGCTATTGCACACACTCCTCAGCTGTTTCCCCCCCTTCTTTGGGATTGACCTATTTTAGCTCTTGCTCTCATTTTAGACTGAATTGTGTACGTGCTCTCTGGTGTTTTTCTTTTCTCATTCCATGGTGGGAAGCTTTGGAGCATCGTTCCACCAGTTTATTTTGGTCCCTCCTTGTATGATGGTCGCAACCTTTCCCCTCAATTTTCATAGACTTTTAAGGCCAGAAGAGGGACTGTTCCGATCATCTAGTCTGACCTCCTCTATAACAAGGCAGCCCATTAGGACCTCCTCCAGCGATTCTACCTTCCTAGCTTTCTCCTCCTACATTGAACTCTCGGGGGGATTTCAGCCCTTCCTGCCCCCGCCCTTATTGCAATCTCTGCTACTCTTTTTTGGAACCTGGAAACAGTTTGCTTGTGTCCCTCCCTAGGGTTTTCCAAAGCCTGTTTGCCTGAGTGTTCATCTCCTGTTTTCCAAATGAGAAATCTTGTGTCTTCATTTTCTGTTATCTCCATGAGAAATCTGTTTCCGGCCCCTCCTACCGATAGCCACATGGAAAGTCTATACACTAGCTTCTAGTATCTGCATGGAGAACTTGTGTGCTTTCTTCTCTCCCCATGAAAAATCTCTGTCCCTGCCTTCTGTTACCCCATGTGAAGCCTATATCCCACCATGTGCTAATCCCATGAATACCCCATATCTCCACTTTCTTTTATCTCCATGTGGTCTATATCACTTCTTTCTATTATCCCATGGGAAGCCTGTGTTTCCACTTCCTATAGCCCTGTGGATCGCTTCCTCCCTTCGACTATCCCTGAAACTCTTTCACCACCCTCTGAATGGACTTTTTCTAGCCATAGCTGTCTGTTTTAGAGCTGAGATATAGAAAGATACAAAGTGTCCCTATTCTATGGTAACTGATTTTTAGAAGTAATTTTTCAAAACACTGTCTGATCTGTAAAATGAGAAGACACAGGGTAAGTCTACACTGCACCTGAAATTTGGGCTCTGACTCAGTTTTGAGCCCCAAGCTCCCCTTCTGTCCACACACACAAATCAGTCTGACTTTGGTCAGCAAGCACTCTTGGACCCTGCAGGGGGAGTGGGTCAGAGCCCACGTCCCGCTGTGACTCAGGCCCAAGCCCTGTCATTTTGCAGTGTGAATACAGCTCAAGCCACAGACCTGAGTCAGAGGTCTGCATAGTGCAGCATAGACACACTAGTACAGCTGTGAGGCCCAGCTCCAACAATTGTGACCCCAGGTTTACAATGCAGCGTGGGCATTCAGGCGTGGGCTTGGAAACATCAAGTCCCACAAGCTCAGGTCCTACATACCCAGGTTTCCAATGTTGTGTAGACATACCCTTAGAGGCCCTGCCTGGGAAAACATCACTCATGGAAAAGCTGCTACACTGTTGGACAGGGCTGTGCTGTTGTGCGGCTAATTCTCTAAACTTCATCTCTCAAAAATGGCCTCAATGAATAGGGACCTAAACTTGATCTATCTCCACTGTCTTGAGCGTCTGTACTTTGTTTCATTCTTTTGTTCCCTTTCTCCTCAGTGTGTAAATGATCAGCTATCCCCCCACAATAGGCCAGGCATGAGTCTCACGCTTCTCCCAGCTACATGATGGAAGTGTAAATGGTCCAGCGGCCAAGCACCTAACCCGGCAACGTGTTCATTTTTCACAAGAACAGAAAAACTCCACCTGGCTTGACCATGGTTTACAAGGGCTCTGAAGTAACCTCTGCTTGCTGTGTTAAGTGTCCTGAAGTACTTTGGTTTGGACTACGACTGCCAAACTTAATGGAAGTGCTGATATTGCCTTCATATAGTCTCTAGCTGCTGGGGTAAGAGTGTCAGAGCCCTGCCACGAGATCTGCCACCAGATCTGCATAACTCCTATTTATGATGACAGGGAGTTATTTGTATCCTGTAGTGGGAGAGATGGGCCTCTGAGCTGGTGTGGACTTGATCCGTCTCTAGGTTAAGTATTCTAGCCAAGGACTGTTGAACTATCTCTCTGCTTTCCTTCTGTCCCCCACATGTGTGATCCGAGACCTCTTTCAACAGAGGTCCCCTCTCTGCTGATTCTCCAGAATGAGCCAGAGCAGCAAGATCTATAAACTATCTTTACACCCTCGGTCTCTATGAACGATGCAGACTCACATACTGAGTGAAGAATGAGGCAGTTTCATAACCTTTCATTCCAGGCTATGTGTAACTGAGAGCTTTTATGGTAGCTTCTCCTGGCAATCTGAAAACATCTGGAAAAGCGAAAGTTAAAAAAGCTAACAGGGGCTCATGTAACCTCTCGACCCAAGGGACCACATGTCCTCCATTCTGTACACACCACTTCTTTCCTCATTGAAAATAAACGTTAAACACCCGAGAATGTAATTTCTCTTGCAAGTAGGATGCACTGACTGTAAACTCTTTATAAAACAGGAGGTTATGTATATACGCACGCACTTTCTGCCTGGGGGTGATATTCTCTGTACCAAATAGACTAAGATACACAGGAGGTGGGTTTTGCAAACAGATTCGAGGCCATTGGAGTTTTGGGGATGAGTTGTAAAAAATGGGAAGCCAGCTCTGTACTTTTATAGGATTGTGCGTGTGTAAGGGCCAGCAGCCTTTTCCTCATCCATAAAAGAGCAGGATCATGAAGGGTAGTAAGCTACCAATTGCCCACCATCCAACCGCAGACCATAAATTAGGGGAAGAGCAGCTTCCCTTCCAGAACCCACAGGATCATTTGATTCAACATTATTATTATTTAGTGTTTATTTGTATTAGCATAGTGCTTAGGAGGTCTAGTCAAGGACCAGGAGCCCATTGCGGTAAACACTGCACAAGACAGATTTTAGATCTATCCTTATTGGCTTTCACTGTTTATAGTGGACTTTGGTTTTCATGCAGAGCTTCAAACAAAAGAAATCTGATGCAATTTATAAGAGAGCTGGTTCAATTCCAGCAAAATCAGGGTATCAATAATAGAAAATGTTACTATGTTTATTAGTTCTGTTTTTGTAGGGCCTACCTTCTCACTGGTGGTGGAAGAACAATAACAGTGGACCTAAGTAAATTCACAATGTGAAGCTGACACTGAGCACATTCTAAAGGCTGTATATTTTGGGGGCGCACATTTCAAAGGCTACGTGTCCTTGTGGGCATTTTCCATAGTTTGACGAGATGGACAGGAAATGTAAGTGCTTTTGCTTGTATATTTAACATATGTCTGTGGCTGCAGATATGTGTGTGTATGTATATTTGACAATCTAATAAAATAAATTTAACACAAATTGGAAAACTAGCAATAGTCTGAAATGCACAATCTGACAATGCATCTGGCTACTAAATGACCCATTGACCCATTATTTATACAATGTGCATAGACGTTTGGTGCACTTCATGAAATGTGTAAGGGAAATGTATGATATTTCTATTTGGGCAGTGGGTGCCATTTGGGAGGACTTGATTTGCCATTGATGGGGTGTTATTGATTCAGTGGCAGCTGAGCTGGATGGAGGGCTCACAGAATAAAAGCAGGGTGGGAATGTGCATATCTGGCAGCTGGCCCATCATGCTTTCTCAATACAAGGCCTCATGACCTCTGTCCTATTAACTATAGAACCTTAGGGGGGCTGCCCACCTGAGGCTCTTTAGCAAACCATTGTCCTGTTACCATTTCACAAGAAAAGCATTGCAGATCATCCCTCCTTGCCAAATCCAAGATAGCTTTGTGTACATGCTACGGCTTTCCTAGAACTTAGTTTCTTTCCTCTTTGGCTTGCATGGTAAAAGATGCAGCTACTGAATAAGGGCAGCTACAAACTCAAGACAGACTCCAAGGAAGCCGCGTGTGCCCGATTCTGCTCTCCATTACATGGGTGCAACTCCTGCGGAAATGAACGAGTGGCACTCATGAACCCACTGTATCTGATGGGCCCAAGTTTCAAGGTGTGGGTCTGCATCCAAACTTCACTAATGTTCACGGGTTTTGGGCTGAGGGATTTTAGTTCAGCACATCATAAAGAGAGGGGTTGGACCTCCTCTGTACGGTGCTTTGAGATCCATGGATGAATATATAGCTAGCTATTATTACCATTAGATACAACAGTAATTAATACCTTTTAAAAATACCTAATAATGAAACAGGAATAGTAAAGTCCAAGTTCTGGGGTTCAGGTCTAGAACCACATCCAAGCTTCCCCAAAGGGTATATGCACTGATGAGATGGGATCAGGCCCATCTCTAGCCTTAAGTCTATATTTGGTGGTTCCATCATGGTCATAAGGAGGTTGCATCTAGGCAGGACTGGGAGAACCATGCACAGGTATCAAAATGGGAGCATTTGGGATCTTTATTTGGTTAAAGCTGAAGGAAATCATAATACGTTTATTTCTTTGCCACTAGTTTTGTGAGATTTTGCCACAAATGAAAAGAAACTTTTACTCTGAGGGGAAGGGGACTAAAAAAACAAACAAACTCATTTTACTTTCAAAGTGTGTTACTTGCATCAAAAAAGAAATTTTAAAAAAAGTTGTTTTACTTGCATCAAAAGACTGCGACAGTGTCAACAAACAATAACAAATTGTAAAGTCAGATGGAAAAGTGCTCAGTTTTCCTCTGCCAACATTTCAGAGCCAGATCTTTCTCCTCTCTCCAGCTGCAAAAGTTTGGATCAGGATCTGAACTTCCCCAAAGTTTAATGGTGAGGGGGCTCTAATCTGTGGTTCTGATACAGTCCAAAGAGCAACTATCACAGTAGTAGGCTTGGTTTTGTCTGATTCCTTACCAGCACCAAGATGTTTCCATTCCTGTATTCTCCTGGTGCTAAAGGAATATACCAGCCTTTGGAAGTGAAGTATGGCGAAGTTCTGGAGAGCAGGAAAGAAATTCCCCTTGGAGTCTGGAAAGACCCTATCATTTAAATTAAATGTAAGCTTTCGAGAAGACAAAAAGAGCACTGTCTCCAACAGGGCTGCCTGGCGACATGGCTAATATTTATTACGGTGCAGGTAGTTTAAGAAAACAGAGGCATTTCACTGGAGACTTGGATCTTCAGTGTTACTAGGAGCTTGGGCTGGAAAGGTTCAACTGCTAATTAAATCTAAGTTGGACACTGTTCCATAGAGGGCAGATTGTAACTATAAGAGGATGTTAATGTGGATTTTAAATATTTATTATAACTGAGGTAGGTTATAAAAACAGACATTCTTCCTTTCAACACTCTATAATGTCAGATTTAGAGGTTTGTCTCAGGCCATGAGTGATTTCCCAGCAGCTGTCAGAGGCTGGAGGGCAATTTATCACCCTCCCAGTGAGATCTTGCTGGACAGTGAAAGATTAGAGTGTTGATTTATGGAATGCAAGGGGGAAAAAATGTTGTTCTAACTGGTGTCTGGGTGCTGATTTTCGCACACCTGTTTCTGGCTGTGCAGCCCTAGTAAGTGATTTCACTCCACCAGTGGCATGTCTCTCTCGGATCTAAGACTTAAATCATTAAGATTCTGCTTTTGGGAACCACACATGCCTGCTACAGCTCCCCCTGGGTGGTGGCACTGGATGCAAGTGAAGGCTTGCCTGGCTTGGATCAGAAGACCTTTTTAAAGGTTTACAAAGTCAGGCTTGGAAAGAGGCTTGAAGTTTTAGGTAATGACTATTCACGACATGGTTCCCAATGGATTTCTGATTTTCTGGACTCCTCTCCGTGGAGCTCTGTCCAACAAACTGCTCAGAAACATCAAACCTACAGATCTGTACTTAATATGCATTAGTCAGGCCAGGAACGGAGTGTGTTCTTTGGCCAAGAAAGGGAAGTGTCTGCTTGTTAAAGTGGTGTTGATTTGTCAACACCAATACTTCAGCCTGCAGTACACAGTCCAGGTCCCAAGGAAGGTCCCAGATCTGTAGTGACTACTGCAGAGGGAGACTCTAAGCAGAGGCAAATGAAAAGCATTTCCTCTGCTGTTTAACAATCCATGAACATGGGGAGGTGCCTCGCTTCTGATACTCCAGAACCAGTGGGGCAAAGGAGGAATTTGGGGGACGCTGTAAACAATCTTTCCTTCTCCTTCCTCTTCTCCCAGTCTCACGTAATCTCTCAGTTGCTATTATTACTATTAACTTAAATGTCCAAAACAAAGAAGGATAGAGGCCATGCCACAAGGAGCTTACCTGAGAAGATAAGAATTGCCAGGCTGGATCAGACCCAACATCCATCTGGTCCATTATCCTGTCTCTGACAGTGACCAGCACCAGATGTCTCAGAGGGAGCTGGAAGAAACCCCACAAGTTTAGTGTAAGCGTTCAGTTCTGCCACCCTCTCTCAGGTGGAGCAGCTCATTGACTGGTGGTTTCAATGGGAGAACTCATGGACTAAGGTTCTACTCAATGGCCAAACAGGGCCGTAAATGTAAACAGCTGGAGATGACTAGCGTGGGGAGGAGAAAGGTCAAGGCCACATGGTCATGGGATTGCTTGTTAATTTAATATGCACTTGTTGAGGGTTGCACAGTTTAGAAGCCTCCTTGGAAAGGTTAATTTTGAGAAGGAGAAGGGGGAGCCATGTTGGATGGGCCAGGAAAAAGGGGTATTCCAAGTGTAGGGGCTGCAGGGGGGAAGAGGACCCAGAAGGGAACGTCAAGCGAGTAGCTTGGGTTGGGTGAAGAGTGTGTGAGGGGGAGTGAAGGGGATGAGCAGAGAAGCTTCTAGGTGAGAAGAGGGAGTGTGAATCTGATGCTTTTCTCCTCCTCATCTCCAGGATGCTACATGCTGTTATTAAGTAACTGGATTACGGTAGCGCCTCTCGGGCCCAAATGAGCCCCACTGTGCTAGGTGCTGTACCACCGCAGAGTAAAGGACAGTCCCTGCCCCAAAGAGCTTATAGTGTCCCCACCTCTCATTCATCACATTGTTTAGCCTCATATTTTCATGCTTTAAAGAGACAACAGACACACACACTTCTCCCGTTTGGCTGGTGGAC
Organism: Eretmochelys imbricata; assembly: GCF_965152235.1. NCBI lineage: Eukaryota > Metazoa > Chordata > Testudines > Cheloniidae > Eretmochelys > Eretmochelys imbricata. The sequence goes on from NC_135581.1 coordinate 12,929,736, forward strand.
TGGAAAACCTAGCAGTGTAAGGGTTAAAAAAGCCCTTTGCTCCCACCCCTGTGCAGTCCTTCCCAAGATGAATCCACTTGGTCCAGACCTCACCCTGGGCTGAGTCAGCATTTCTTCCCCTTGGCTGCCAGGAGGGGCTCTGGTTCAGCACAGCTGCCAACAGAAAGCAGCTGGGAAAGATTGCTCTTTAAAAAAAAAATTGGAAAAACCCCCAGCAGATTTGATTGTGCTCTTCCACACTTCTTCTGCTGTGGCCTGTAGCCAGGCCTGGGATGGGCCGCAACCAGCTGCCTTTGTCTGTGCCTCTGATCTATGCACCCGATGTTAAATAACAGAATAATAATACCTAGCTCTTCTATCACACTTTTCATCAGTAGATCTCCAAACGCTTTTACAAAGGAGGTCACTAGCATCATCCCCATTTTACAGATGGGGAAACTGAGGCACGGGCAGGTGACATGACTTGCTCAAGGTCACCCAGCAGGCCAGTCTCCAAGCCAGGAATAGAACATAGGTCTCCTGAACACCAGTCCAGTGCTCTATCCACTAGGTCACATTGCCTTCTGAAAAGTGGGCCGTCAGAGAGTTTTCCCTTAAACTAATCCCAGAAAGAATAACTCGTAGCTTCTCAGCAGGGATGGCCTGATTCTCCTGTATACTAATGTTCCCTTACACCACTCTAGTAACGTAACTTACACCACAGTGTAAAAGGGCCTTTGTACCAATGAGAATCAGGCCCAGATTGCGCTGCTAGAGATGGTTCAGGGGTGCAGGCTAAGGAGGAGCTTGCACCTCCTGCATGCCCCTGTAGAGAGTGCTGTAGGAATGCCAGCTGCCAGAGAGTTAATAGTTACTCCTGTCCCAGCTCCTCACAGCAGGCACTTCCTCTAAGGAAAGCAAGATAGACAGGACCCCTAGTTCCCCTGGATTTCGTGACTACAGCAATTGCTGCATAATTTAGACTCCGCCGGGGAAATTCATTTGTAAGGATGCCTGCTCTGTTTAGCTTCTCCTCCTCCTCCTCCTCCTCATTATCTCTCCCCCTTACCCCTTCTTTTGTTCTTTTTGAAGGAGCTTGTTAATCGGCATGTCTTCAACACATGTTTATGAGCTTTAATGCCTGTCTTCAAAAGAAGAAAGAGAGTGGGGCAGGGGGGAAGTGGAGAGAGTGGAGAGGGGGAGGAGTGTAAAGAAGGAGAGAGAGCAACAGGGAAGGTTAGATGAATGAGGGCCCGGAGATTTTTTTATTTTAATGATGCCCTATTAAAACCATAGGACCAGGTATCTCGAGTCTTGTCAGTTATTGCTTATAGCTTCGTGGAGACCTCATCCAGCTAACAACAAAAGCACTCCAAGGTAAAGCAGAAGCAGCTACTGGTCCATGCTGTTAAAAGCCACGCTTATTGCGATGGTTTCCAAACTGAACACGACAAGCAGCCACATCATTTTACCCCCCCAAAAAGCTGAAGTGTGAAGAGAGTGTGCATGCCCGAAAGGATCTGCCCACAAACGCATAGAGCATGGGCAGCAGAAGGAGAAGCTGGCCTGTTAGGACGGATGGTGTGTGTGCCCCGGTGGGATGGCACCAGCATCATGGAGGAGAGATGGGAAGGGAAGGAGAGGAGGAGGTGTCACATGATTAAAGCATTTCTGATGCCAGTGAGCAGTGCTTTGGCTGTGAAGGGTGTGGTGGGGAAATTCCTTGGGTTAGCAGGAGACCAGGAAGTGATCGTGGGTATCCGCTCCAGGCCACCAGAGCCAGAGGGGAACAAAGAATGTCCAGGGCCGCATCTTCTGGCACTCGAGACCACATCGTTCTGGAGGGTTTCAGCTATCCAGGTAGCTGTTGGGCAGCAAATGCAGCCATGTATCCTCAACCATCTTCTGAAAATATATAAAAGACAAATAAAGGGCCAGATTCTCTAGTCCACTGCAGCCACTTTGCTCAAGCAGTGCAAAGTGCCATATGCTGGCTGGAAGTAGCCCGCCAAGAATTCCTTATGTGTGGGGGTACCTCCTATGCCAGCTGTCCCTCATCCCTGCCTTGGGCATACAGAAGCACTATGGGAGCAGAGTGGGGGGTGGGAATAGTCTATGGCAGAGCTATGCATATGCCTAGTCTCCTCTAGCATGAGGTCTCTTAAGAACCTTATGTCCATGGTAGATGTTCGAGCAGCTGAGAGGCTGCTCCAATTTAACTGGGGCTGGGTGGCACAGGATTGAGGATCTCCCCAATATTTCCTCCCTCCTGCAGCAGAGAACCAAGCCCAAAGGCTTCAAGGAGAAGCGAAGCCATCTGTGAGCTGCTTCTCACCCACAGGGAGGAAGCAATGGAGGAAGTGAGAGTAGAGGGACTCTGGGTGCCATGTCCATTAGCTACCAGAATGCAGTGCAACCAGGCTGCATTAGCAGAGCACAGCAGCCCTGGGGTATTTGATTTCAGGAAGGAGAATTTGAGAGAATGAAGAAATGTGCCCATGACTTAGGAACAGAGCTGGGCTGAGGAAGTGAACCTCGCATGAGCTGGTGGCTGGAGGTGTAGTCCATGTGGGGGGAACTGGGAGCACACTAGCTGGTCTCGGCTGCATCTTTGGGAAATCTGTAGCATGGCTCCATGCCAGTGCAGCTCTCCAGCCAGAAGCTTGCGCACAGGGATAGGTGGGGACATGTTCCTACCCATATACACTGAGGCACCGCGTGCTGCTGGTCTTTCTAGTATCCCCTACTCCAAGTACTCGGAGAACACAGATGCCCCTTACACAGGCGCTCCAGTTGCATGCGGTCGCAACACGGCTCTGACACTAGCATCTCCCAGCTGACGTGGAGATAGGGAATTCTGGGAGAGGGAATCCCTCTGGGAGGGAAGTCGCTTCATTCCCAAAGGCGCCCATCAGGAGTTAGCTCAGGTGGTGGAGCTTTCACACTTACCACAATCCAGCTTTTATCCCACAGGGATAGGAAAAGCGCAGTATTGTCAATCGTGGAACGCCTGGGTCTCCAACTATGTTATGACAGACCTAGTTAGGAAAGTGCTGACCCCTCTCTTTTGACCCTTCTTGGGCTTTTGTGTTACCCTTTCGAAGGTTTCTAGATTGTAAGCCCAGCAAAGCAGTGGATCTTGGTGTCTGAAGTATGCATCTGTTTTCATGCACCTCTCCTTGTTCCCCTCTATAGCTTGGAATTTATTGAGAGCTGCACATGCTTAGTCTCTCCCTAATGTAGCAGTACGGATGCCCACATCCTGAGACAAGGATACACTTGTTCAGCTCAGTCAATTAGAGAAGACCGTTCCAGCATCTGATTTGGTTTGTTACTTAAGGCAGGGGGAAAGTGAAGACAGGATTGATTCAATAGTCTAAGACAAGGTTTGGGAGGCTTGAATAAGGGGCTCTATGTAAGTGTTAGTGATTGGTTAAAATCAATCTTCCTCATTCACTCTGGATTTCGCATCGGGGCCTGGAACTCAAACCCTGCCGTCAGAGAGAACGTGCTAAAAGGGCAATTTACTCACTCCCTGCCTTGCCGTCCAGGCTCAGCGGGGCTCTGGAACAGCAGGTGGCCTCCTAGTTAAACACTTAGAGTGGAAAAAACAACTTTCAGGTGTGGTTTATTACGACCTACCAAAAATAATTCCCATGAGCCTGCCCGCCATGCAATGTCTCTGAGCAAGAGCAGGCAAGTGGGAACACCCGCAACTAGAGCTGGGCCAGACTGAGGCTAGTTTCAACTTTGCCAAACCTTGTTGATCAGATCCAGCAGTCATTAAAGCCTGGGGTCCCTCTTATCCTACCATCCCCCACCCCACCACACACCCTTTTTTAGTGGGGAGCAGTTCAGAGAAATGGTTCTGATCTTGTCTCATGCTGGTTTCAAAGACAGCTGGGCAGACTCAGGGGTTGGTTGTGATTTGTACATTATCAGTTGTGGAGGCTTTTTTAAACCAAGCATGGGGAGATGATTTAGATCGGGGTCCCATGTATCCAAATTCAGGGTGGGGGAGTTTGAAAAAATGACTTCATTTTTGACCCATTGCCCTCTGAAAGACTGACCCTAAGAATGCAGGATTGCAGGCCATCATGAGACTATTTAAAGAAATGAATATTGCCAGTGAAATATTATTTCCACTGGAGACAGTTCAGTAGTCCAGGAAATGACCTGAGACCCTTAAAGAAATGTCCCCATCCTCTTAAGAATCAAAGCAGCTGGAGAATTCCATTACATGGGCTGATCTGAAAAAGAAACTGTGTACAGCAAATAACCACATTAACCACACAAAAAAACAAATATAACAAAAGTCTCCAAACAAAATTACATTTCACAATTAGGGAATGAATAACTCTTTAGTCAAAAGCAAGGCAATGGAAAATTTTTGAGCATAAACGAATGCTTCTAATTGTCTTTCCTTAGCTCCTCTGTTCACTGATCCATTAAGCAATGATAAAAGCATTAAATTTGGTGATTATATTCAGTGGTTCTAATGACAGTGAACTGCCTGTACTCTGTCTGCCTGTGCTCAGGTACAGGGGCAAGTTAGAGGAGCTGCATGTGCCCCGACATAATGTATTGAGCATGATATATTATTATACGTGAATCAGAATTGATTAATTAAAATATACTATACATTTACAGCAAGATCCCTGACTTCAGGGTCAGGTGAATACACGGTACGTCAGAGTAAAGGAAAAACTTGTGGCTGATATGGAGGCTTTGAGAATGTTGTTCTTCGTTATCATCCTGAAGTCCTTAGTCAGGGAAAACTCCCAATAGGTTAATGAATAAAGACTGCCAAACCTTGTTAAAACTGAAGGCCTGGTTCTTCAATGCAGGCTGGGATTGAGTAGCTCTTCCTGAATCAGGAAAGGTGGAAGGAGTGGGCCCTGGCTAGGGTTTTCAGAATTTGGCCCATGTGCTCTCAGTACTTGGTGCCAAAATGTTTATGCTGGGGGCTGTGCTTTCATTTCCCTTTTAACTGTAGGAGACTCCTTTCCCTCAGTCTCCAAACCCTATCCCCAGTCACTGATACATAGGGCTTTCCTCTGATTCAGACTGAGTTCATACTTATCACTTTGATTGAAATAAGCATGTGATCTTATTATCCATATGTCCGCTAGGGTGCATGTCACAGCTTGCCTAGCACATGGTAGTGCTTATAATGTCATTAACAATGTCTGAGTAACAACTGTTAGTTACAGTCATCTTTTATTACCACATGAGCCTTCACTGGGCACCCTTCCCCCTCCCATCTCATTCTAAATTTTCTATATTAATTAAATGGTAACCTCCTCTAGAACCATACCTTAATGCTTGTCTAAAGCAGTAGCCTTCAACCTTTTTTTCATTTGCCAGACCCCTAAAAAATTTTGAATGGAGGTGTAGACCCCTTTGGAAATCTTAGACATAGTCTGCAGACCACAGGTTGAAAGCCACTGTTCTTCACACACCCCTTAGACATAGTCTTCGGACCCTCAGAGGTCTGCGGACAACAGGTTGGAAACCACTGGTCTACAGCAATCAGAATAAGGGTGGAAGTTGTGGTATGTTTAATACAAATGGTTTAGTTCTAGATGTTTTGATCCTGTCTATCCAATCTCTTTATTTGTCTAAGCTTCTAGGGGTTTACTTATCTCTTTAGTATCTAAACCCTTTAAAAAACAGAACTAACAGGGTCCAATGAGAGGGGTACATTTCTACCTCTTCCCTAAGAGTCTTGCTGGAGTCTTTAATCTCCCCCCCCGACCCGGCTTTTTCTTTGTGTGTGTGAGCTTCTCCTCTTCCCCCTTCCATTCCCTTCCTGATTGCTGCTGTTGTGGGAATGCTAGGCTAAAGGAGTCTTGCATTTCATTCTGAAAGCAGTGGGGCCTCATGGTCCTTCTTGCCACCTTCAGAAGAGGGATCCAAAGTCTTGGGCCAGATGCCAAAGAATCCCTGTCCTGCCCTTTGCAGCTGACAGGTTCATTCTTCCCATGGAATATAACTGCCAAGGGGGGCTGTGGTCCCTTAGCAAGAGGCAGTCTTTTGGGCAGTTTGATCCAATGCCATGGGTGTCCTGAAGGATAAGGACCAATGCCTCAGAATTAACCTACCATTCCATGGAAAGCCATTGTGGTGACTGGAGCACTATGGTAATGTGCTCTTAGAAGCTGGTGTTGTTCATGGGCGGGCCTCTGTACATTGGACCAGCTCGTGTATAAGATCTGTGTGCATATTCCCAAGTATGGTGAGTTAGAGTAAGCTAGCCTGGAAGTCTTAGATACTTTGGTCGTTGTGGTCATGTCATCTACTGACATGTTGCATTCTTTTGTCAGTCCTAGCTATTTGAGTTCCCAAAACAATAAGGAGTCAAAACACCCAGGGTAAGGGCTGACTTGACTACCTGAGGGTAGACTTCCCCAGTAGAGGGAGAAGTTATGGTGATGGCTAAATCTTCAGAATATTTCATCTGTGGTCTACTCTATCATAGAATCATAGAATATCAGGGTTGGAAGGGACCTCAGGAGGTCATCTAGTCCAACCCCTTGCTCAAAGCAGGACCAATCCCCAATTAAATCATCCCAGCCAGGGCTTTGTCAAGCCTGACCTTAAAAACTTCTAAGGAAGGAGATTCCACCACCTCCCTAGCTAACGCATTCCAGTGTTTCACCACCTTCCTAGTGAAAAAGTTTTTCCTAATATCCAACCTAAATCTCCCCCACTGCAACTTGAGACCATTACTCCTTGTTCTGTCATCTGCTATCACTGAGAATAGTCCAGATCCATCCTCTTTGGATCCACCTTTCAGGTAGTTAAAAGCAGCTATCAAATCCCCCCTCATTCTTCTCTTCTGTAGACTAAACATCCCCAGTTCCCTCAGCCTCTCCTCATAACTCATGTGTTCCAGTCCCCTAATCATTTTTGTTGCCCTCTGCTGGATTCTTTCCAATTTTTCCACATCCTTCTTGTAGTGTGGGGCCCAAAACTGGACACACTACTCCAGATGAGGCCTCACCAATGTCGAATAGAGGGGAACGATCACGTCCCTCGATCTGCTGGCAATGCCCCTACTTATACATCCCAAAATGCCATTGGCCTTCTTGGCAACAAGGGCACACTGTTGACTCATATCCAGCTTCTTGTCCACTGTAACCCCTAGGTCCTTTTCTGCAGAACTGCTGCCGAGCCATTCGGTCCCCAGTCTGTAGCGGTGCATGGGATTCTTCCGTCCTAAGTGCAGGACTCTGCACTTGTCCTTGTTGAACCTCATCAGATTTCTTTTGGCCCAATCGTCCAATTTGTCTAGGTCCCTCTGTATCCTATCCCTACCCTCCAGCGTATCTACCTCTCCTCCCAGTTTAGTGTCATCTGCAAACTTGCTGAGGGTACAATCCACACCATCCTCTAGATCATTTATGAAGATATTGAACAAAACCAGCCCCAAGACCGACCCTTGGGGCACTCCACCTGATACCGGCTGCCAACTAGACATGGAGCCATTGATCACTACCCATTGAGCCCGACAATCTAGCCAGCTTTCTATCCACCTTATCGTCCATTCATCCAACCCATACTTCTTTAACTTGTTGGCAAGAATACTGTGGGAGACAGTGTCAAAAGCTTTGCTAAAGTCAAGGAACAACACGTCCACTGCTTTCCCTTCATCCACAGAAGCAGTTATCTCATCATAGAAGGCAATTAGATTAGTCAGGCATGACTTGCCCTTGGTGAATCCATGTTGACTGTTCCTGATCACTTTCCTCTCCTCTAAGTGCTTCAGAATTGATTCCTTGAGGACCTGCTCCATGATTTTTCCAGGGACTGAGGTGAGGCTGACTGACCTGTAGTTCCCAGGATCCTCCTTCTTCCCTTTTTTAAAGATGGGCACTACATTAGCCTTTTTCCAGTTGTCCGGGGCTTCCCCCGATCGCCATGAGTTTTCAAAGATAATGGCCAATGGCTCTGCAATCACATGCGCCAATTCCTTTAGCACTCTCGGATGCAACGCATCCGGCCCCATAGACTTGTGCACGTCCAGCTTTTCTAAATAGTCCTGAACCACTTCTTTCTTCACAGAGGGCTGGTCACCTCCTCCCCATGCTGTGCTGCCCAGTGCAGTAGTCGGGGAGCTGACCTTGTTCGTGAAGACAGAGGCAAAAAAAGCATTGAGTACATTAGCTTTTTCCACATCCTCTGTCACTAGGTTGCCTCCCTCATTCAGTAAGGGGCCCACACTTTCCTCTTTCAAATGCCACAGAAAGATCGAGGAACAGGAGACTTTGACCTCCACTCCATACCAAAGGACAGGAGGAAACGACCTATCAGCACAACACAAATGATGCATTTCCATGCCACAGCCGGGCTTGACATCTGGTCAGGAGGGCACCAGCAGCTTGGCAGTGGATGGGTGCAGCTGAAACTGCCTTTTGACTGATTTCGGTGGTTGTTTTTTTTTTTATTTTCTTCGTTTGCTCAGGAAAGAATTGTGTATACCAGGTGTTAATTTGCTAGATTGGTAGGATCCAGTTTTGGCTTTTGTGGAGTACTGGCCAAATCTTTTAATGGTTTAGGGTAGGGCTTCTCAAACTTCATTGCACCTTTCTGACAACAAAAATTACTGCATGACCCACGGGGGGAACGAAGCCTGAGCTCACGTGAGCCCCGCCGCCTCTGGTGAGGAGACTAAAGCCGAAGCCTCAGGGCTTCAGTCCCATGCAGGGGGCCTGTAACCTGAGTCCTGCCACTCCAGACTTAAGCCCTCGGGCTTCGGCTTCAGCCCCAGGCGGTGGGGCTTGGGCTTGGACTTTGGCCCGGGACCCAGCAAATCTAAGCCAGCCCTGGTGATCCCATTAAAATGGGGTCACAATCCACTTTGGGGTCCTGACCCACAGTTTGAGAACCGCTGGTTTAGGGTGAGTGGTAAGTTTCCCTCTTGAAAGGCAGCATTAACTATGTTGTGATCCCTTCCCAGACACCTTTTACTAATCATGGATCTAGGTCACAGGAAGTGGCTTGAGTTTCTGGTAGCACATGGAATGTCTTTGGTTGTATAACTAGGCCTGGGGAAAGAGAAGAGGTGTTTATAGTTACTGGGGAGAAGGGGTGTTTCCTGTGTCTGGAGAGGTCATTCTGGATACGGGTGGCCTGTGAAATGGGTTGACAGCGTGGGATGCTGTCTTCTGGAGCAGAGTGAAGGCGATTGGGATTGATGGTGCAATTTACATTCCTGAAAAGTTCTGTTAGTTGTGAGTTAGCAGCTGTAACGATTCAGGAGGAAAATGATCCCTTTGCTGCTACCACAGCTGTGGAGGAGGATTGTGGGAAATTCTTGTCTTAGAAGCCTGCCTTGTAGTTTCATCATCAGTTTTCAAATTTCCTTCTCTGCTGCTCTTTCCATTGCAGGTCATCTGAGAACCCCAGTGATCTGTGACAGTAGTTTTTTTTGGGGGGAGAAGAGAGTAGTATGAGATTAGCCCACGACTGAGTGAGACAGAAGTCGGTGCAGTGGACGGCAGTTCAAAGGTGACTGTTACTATTTGTATTGGGGTAGTGCTTTGAGGCCCTGAAAGAGGTGAGGCTCTCATTGTACTAGGCACTTTACAAACATAGAAGGAGACCCTGTCTGGAAAAGGTTACCCTCTAAGCAGACCAGAGTGGCAAAGGGTGAGAAAAGAAGGTGCACAGAGACAAGTGATTTGCCCAAGGTCTGTCAGCAAGATTTAGTTGTGGGGGGAGGAATAGCTCAGTGGTTTGAGTATTGGCCTGCTAAACCCAGGGTTGTGAGTTCAATCCTTGAGGGGGACATTTAGGGATCTTGGGCAAAAATTGGGGATTGGTCCTGGTTTGAGCAGGGGGTTGGACTAGATGACCTCCTGAGGTCCCTTCCAACCCTGATATTCTATGATGATTCTATGAAGATAGTGACAGAACCTGACTCCCAGGCCAGAGCTCCATCCACAGAATCATTGACATCATTCCTTTCTTCACATGAACCCACATCCCATCCACAGCTTCGGCTATGGTCACTGATTTCAGGCCAGAAGGATTCTCAGCACCAGGGATGCTTGTGACGGACAGGAGTAAAGGAAGCAGGGTTTGCCCCTATGTCTGACATAGGAGAGTTCCCGGCATGTCCCACTTTTGTGTTTCCTTTCATGGTTGCACGTGCCTGTCCACCTTTGTGGTTCCTTTCATGGCTGTGCCCTGTGATGCTTAGACTCTGCTTTTTCAGTTGTGTTATGGGTCTGAGGAAAGCAGTGCCATTCCTATGAGCAAGGCAGCACTGGCCTCAGTCAGGTTGACCCTGACATGCTCTTGAAAATCAGCTGTGTGCCTGGCATAGATGAGAGGGTAAGAAAGCCTCAGTGGCCAGGGGACAGCTGAGAAGTGGTTTCCGTGATGGATGGGAGGGGAAGAAAGCCTTTGAGGCAAGGGGACAGCTGGGAGGTGGTTTCCACAGACCGGAGTTCTGAAGCATCCAGCAATTCTTCTACAAACCTTTCATTTTATGCAAAGCATCAACACAAACAAGATACTCGCGGGGGCTGGGTTGGCCACCAAGCTTGGCTCCTGGGAAGGTTGGGAAGAGGCTATTGGTGACATGCTCTCTTCTACGCAGAGGCCACCTTCTGGGTTGCCTCCACCATAATAAAGCCACCTGCTCTCCCATATACATTCTCCTCTTCCCCCTGCGTACACCCCAGGGACAAATCACTGCTCTCCCCACCCCAGGAAATGCCACCCACACACATTTCCTCCATGAGACAAACAGCTGCCTCCACACCCATCCCTCTACTGTGCCTGACCCCCAACACACAGGTGCCATGAGACACCCAACCCCAGGTGCAATGCCCCCTGAGATAAGTGCACATGCTCTCACATATGCACCCATATGTCCCTTTTCCCTTGAAGACACCCAGTCTCCCATGCTCTCCCTTCCATCTCTGAGAGGACCTGATGTGGATGTGGGCTCCTACTCCTATGTTATACGCCTGCCCCTAGCCTGAGCAATTGCCTCCAGAGAAAAAATGTCAGGGTAAGGAGTCAGACAGTCCTTTCTGCTCACTTAAGTGGATTTTGTATCTGGGGATTGTTGGGCATGGATGAAGCTAATGGTGCTGGAAGAGGCAGAGCCTCTCAGCATGGTTTTGTCGAATGACAGGAGCCCAAGCTCCCAGACCCTTCCTTTCCAGTGGGTTTTTGAAGGGTGAGTTATTGCTGTGCATTTCCACCAACATCCCTGGGCCAAGTTTGTGTGTCATCAACAGCAACATTCAAAAATCATAAGTCAGGTTCCAAAAATTAAAAGATTGGCTTAAAAATCATGAGGGTTTTTTTAAATAAATAAATAACTCTGGCGTTCTTTCTGTTTGCCTTCTGCTTTTTAAGCCATTAGGGTGCACTCAGGTCATGTTTTCAAGCTTTTATTTGCAACTGTGAGCGCAAGAAATTTGCTTTCATTTTTAAATGAAAGCTGAGCTTCTCACATAATCACATGACTCCATGAGCTCAGGCTTTAGGAAAAGTGCCATGTATGGATATAGGCCCACATTAGGCCTGAGTGAACTATGGTTTTAAATTGAGTTTGGATTTTAACATGCATGATAGGCCCGAAACATGTGATTAAAAAGAATGAAATCATGAGAAAGAGAAGTTGTTTGTGTTAAATTTGTAGTGACCCTGGAAACTCCAGTGTTATCTTACTTAAAGCTTTGGCTAAGCAATAGAAATAAAGAAAACATGGTTAATTGGGCACCAGGTGCAGTAAATAATTGGTTGGAAATGTTTAGTCCAGTAGTTGGGGGGGAAATATGGCAAAGGGAGATAAGGGAGAGCAGCAGAGTGCAGTCCTAAAGCGCTTCAGCTGACTTTAGCAAAGGTCCAGTAACCAGCAATGACATCACTTGTTTGTCATAGTGTATAAAAAAGCAAGGTTTTTCTAGGGGTTCTTGGTCAGAGCTTTTCCTTCCCCCTCTGGAGCCACGCCATGATGGGAAGGGGTCTCCCAGGCCTGAACTTGTTGTAAGTATTTTGGCCAATGCCTATAACTTTATTGTTCCTAGGGTATAGAAAATGGGTGTGTATGCTTATATCTGTATTTTGTGTGTAACCAACACCCCAAGTGGCCTTTGGGACTAATAAAGGAATTCTTATGGGGAAGCTGAGTCACAGTAAACCTTAATAAACTTATTAGGAAAATTATTTCCAACATGCCCAGTATCGCGAGGTGCATGATTAAAATCTCAGGAGTTGGCAACACAGGCTCCCAGGTGGAGCCCTGCTGATTGCAGCGGGGTCGTAGGCAGGATAAAGTGGGCTCTGTTGATTTGCACATGGTGTGAGCCAGCACTGAAGATAGCCCATTCTGTTTGTCTCGCAAAAGGAAACCCGGTGCGCTGTATTTAATTAAATTAATTAATTACCTACTGTAATTAATTCCATTTATAAGATGCCCTCTAGACGTATTTACAACAAAAACAAAAATACGCTCCATCATGCCAACCAATCTTCATTAACACAAATAAAACATTCTGCCGCCAAGCCCCACTCCAGCATCCCCCTCAGTAAAAATCTGGATAAATGGGCCTCATGGTCAACAGCATTGGACTGTGTCTGGCCAAAGGGGGAAGAGGGAGTGAATTCCAAAGCCCCTGCTGAAAGTGTCCTGCCAGCAGACATACAAATCAAGGGTCTGTCAGTGCCAGTCTCCCAGCTGATTTCCATTATGAAGCTCAGGCAACAAAGAGAGGGGTGCTCTCCAAAGCGCACAAGGACCTTGTCATGAAGAGAAGAGCCATCTCAGAGCTTGCTTGGCACAAGAGGGCATGTTGTCTCTTTTCTACCACAAGTTTCTCTCTGTTTCTGTATTTGTTATTTTTCCCTCCTTCCTCTCTGCTCCATTTTCACACTCTTTCACTGGATGTGGTCCTCTCTGTTCTTTTTACCACCTCTCCTATGTAGTCTACTAACATTCAGGTCCTAACCCATGATGTTCATAATTCGGGGGAAGTTATTTTGTCCATCCCTAATAATAAAACATTTGTGTGTGTGTAAATAAATATATGCCTTAAGAAAGCAGAACTACAACTATACTGTATCACAGTGGTTTTCAACCTGTGGTCTGCAGACCTCTGGGGGTCTGTAACAGACAAGGCTTAAGATTTCCAAAGGGGTCTGCACCTCCATTCGAAATTGTTTAGGAGTCTGCAAATGAAAAAAGGTTGAAAACCACTGCTGTATCATAAATAGGGCAATATGATCAAGCAGGTCCAAGAACAAACAAGACCACCAATATGTTGTAGAGCAGGCAGAAGAACATGGCTATAGACAGGAGTCCTCAGTGAGGTGTATGGCTCTGGCTGAGAGCATAAGAATAGTTCTCCCTTTGCTGTGGTACAGTCAGCAAAGTTTTTGGGAGCCATGAGATTCAATATTCAGAACAGTGTTAATATAAAATAAACCTCAAGGTGCACACACAGGGCCCAATTTTATTCTCTGAGGCAAACTTGATGTTCCCATTTCCTTCAATGGGAACGCCACTCCAGCAGAGTTTTCCCACGGAGGGCAAAAATCTGGGCTAGCTATTACTGTAGGAAGCAGCCGGAAGAGCCACTGCTAACGGACTAACACAAGCTCTCGGAAGGGAAAAGGGCAATATGCTGGGATAACATGGGCAAGCTGGTGCTGTTGGAAAGGAAGCCCGTGACACATGGTGGGGGTCACTTCCCCAACTTTTTTCTAATGCTCACGGCGTGTTTCTCTGTCATTGCAGTGTTTAGTGATTCAGGTCCTGCTCCCATTCAGGTCAAAGGGAGGTTTGATTTGGTTGGGCCATTGGTCAATTGATCCCCACGTCTGAGGTAGAAAACAACAAATGTGTAAAGCTTTAGTTTGCTTCATATTTTGTTAAACCAGTACTCTTTCCCCCCCTGGAAATAAACACATGGCCTATTACTCCTTGCCAGCGCTCCAAGAAGGATTTGACACCTTCTCGGGGAGGACAGCCTACTGATTACCAGCAGCTCTGCTGGGATTCATTCAACCGACTTTCCTAACTCTGAATTCATTTACAAACCCAGCCTGCCTGATCTCAGAGACTGGGCTACAAGCAGTTTCCCTAACACACTCTGGTTTGCATTCCAGGAGAAGATGAATAGGTCTGGAACTTGCACTCAGGTTTCTTTAATTCTCCACTTACTCTGGGCCATTTCTGAGGGGACCGACAGGCCCTTTGTGCAATTGTGTCCCAGGGCTCCTTGTTTATTTCTTGGCGGGTCACACAAGGGGAAATGAATTTGTACGAATATTTGTTCAGACAAAGCCTGTGTTTCTGAGTTGCACAATACTGTACCTTGCATCTCCTGTCATGCATCTCCTGTCATGTCTGGGGTTGCTGGTTTATTGATATGTTGTGTCTTTCTGTTGGATGGGAAAAAATTGGGGCAATAGACAATTAATGACGAAAATTAAAAATCTTGAAGTTAATTATGTAGGTAATTAGTATTGCTCTCTTTCTCATCTCACTATTGGGTGTGATTTGTGTCTTGAATGCCTCTCATTACAGAGATAACCTCTCCCCTTTGAGAGAGATCCATATCACATACTCCTAGTTAGGGATGGTCCTGAATCAAACCCAAGATCCAAACACTGGTTGGGAGCTTGGAATTTGGACCTTTTGCAGTTGGTCCTTATCGTCATAATGGGCTGGGTCAACTAAAACACTATCATAGAGATCCTGGTCTGAATTTGTGGATCATACCCATTTCCACTAAATACTGTATGTGCTTCCCCTATCAAGTGTCTGCTGTTTATGGACAGGAATGTGGCAGCTAGTATTCTGGGGGGGAAACTGTTGGTCCTTCCTGTCTAGAATCCTGCCTCTGGACCTGATCCAAAACCCACTGAAGTCAATAGGAGTTTTTCCATTGACTTCAATGGGTTTCAATCAGGTCCCCGGACAGTGCCAAATACCTGATATTTTAGGGGTAAAACCATAACATACCCGGCCAAAGGTGCCAGGTTGCAGGTGGGGAAGGCCAAGGTGCATGTCAAGAGGGCATCTTTCCCATCCTCAGCATGACATCACCTTGCAGCCTACAACCTTCTGATGTCATCTTATAAACAATCCGGCCGCTTCCATTCTGTAAGTATGTCCATCACCCAACCCAGCCTGCAGTCTGTACTTGTGCAATACTTCCCGTTGCTGCCCATGGATGCGGGGCATCATGTGAGGACTGTAGTCCCTGAATCTGTGGCAAAAAATGTGCATTTTTGGAGGTTAAATCCCACAGCATTAGATGTCTGAGAAATAGAATAGATGAAATAGGCTGAGCGTTACCTTACATAGCAGTTACTCTAGTCCATATGACAGACGTGATATAAAAATAAAGTGTATATTCTTGTCGTCAGCCCCTCCAGATATTAGTCCCCTGATGGGAGAAACTTTATAGAGCCCAGTGCAACTCCATCCAGAGAATCAGTGACTCAGCAGCATGAAAACTCCCCCTCCCTCCTCAGAGATTCAGGAGCGTGAGGACCTGAGAATAGCCCAGAAATTCAGTCCCCGGTGAAGGTGGCAGTGATGCAGAGGTCATAAGTAAGGAGTGATTCATGGAATGTAGTGTCCTCCGAAATGCCCTCCCAAGCAGTCCTTTTTAAGAAGACAGTGATTCAGGAATTGTAAAACCCCTTGTACCTATATTCACTGGCAATGACTTACTTGGGCTTTTAGCATGCAACATCCCTCCCTGGAAGGCTGCCAGCCTGTGCTGTGTTCCTCTTTGCTCATCAATCTTTTTACCAAAACAGTGTGAAATATACTGATCAGCATCCCCATGGGCTCCCAAGACAGCGGACAAATTACCAGATTATTTGTAAATTTTAGTTATCCAATGGGAATTCAGTGCTTTGACTGTAAATGTGAAATCAGCTACTTCCTGCAACTTCAAAACAGTGAGCTGTTAACAAGTCAGGTAAATTAAACAGCAGACTCACTCCACTAACAGGCAAAGCTGTCAGTAGAAGACAGATGTGTGCAATCAGCGTGGAGTTCAGACTGACTCTGCAGGATCCAAACTCCCGTTTCACTGATTCAAGGAAGAACTCAAGAAGTAGCTGTGAACCTGGTGGCTGGGAAAAACTGGGGGATGAGGGATTGTTTCTAGTGGCTTGAAAAAGCTGCAGACTGCCTGCCTGTACTTTACCTAGTTATTCACTGTAATACACGAAGAAACTCTGTGGCCCTTGCCTCAACCTAATAAAAAAGACCTGAGCCGAGGCATAAATACAGTACGGGTACTGTGCAATCCCAGACACACAGCGCAGTTCTGTGATCCCGGACGTAGCTCCATGATACCAGACAGTCCCAGAGGCGTTGCATAATACTAGGCACCCGGCACAAGTGTGGGTCAATGCCAGGGATGCAGCACAATCACACAGGCACATCTGTACAACACACACAACCCACCCACAGTGCCTGCGCAGAGACATGTTCACCCAAGCATGCAGTTGCAGAACCGCACAGGCACCAGAGTTACTCAGCAGAAGGGAAGAGACGCGGTCACTTTATGAGGCGCTGTTAGGGATCTTATTTTTCTTCAGGAAGACACGTGTCATGTACAGAAACCGATCTATGTTTTGGAGTCGGCGCTTGAAGCCCAGGCTAGTTTTTACTCAGTCCTTAGAGAAAGAATTCTAGAACTACATGTTACTCTTCTATTCTGTATAAGTTATACTGCAAGAACAAAAGGGGCTTAAAACAACACGCTACGGGAGGTCACAATGCAGCAGACAAGAAGGGCAATGCCATTAAGCAAAGTACGGATCAGCGATATAATGCAGCCTGCTGTACTGGAGGAAACCATCTACCAAAAAAGAAGGAATTTGCACAATACGTCAAAATGTCTTTTCTTCCTGGAATCATACACATTGGGCTCCATTATATAAAAACATAACCCTGAGTGCTTATAACCAGAGAAAATACGATGAGGGAGACTGCAGCTACACTTGTAAATTTATTATGGATAATTTAAATACAGCACAGAACTTAACATGCAGTGTATATACCATTGATAGGGCTGGTTAGCACTGCAATCAGCTAATGCTGACGAAGTAAAAGGCAAGTTTATTAATGCTCATTTATATACTTGTTAAATACAAAAAAGAAAATAAGCAGATTTTAAAAAGAACCTTCCCATTTCTTAATACATGAAACATCAGGTTCAAGTTTCTTAAGAGAAATTCCTGACATTAGTTAATTTCTCCTGCGCTACTTGCTTCACCTCCACCAAAAATTAATATTGATTTCTGTTTGGTGCAACCACGTTTATTCATTGTGCCTACAGAACTTTTTTCCGCTGACCGGTTTGAGGTTGTTAGACAGGGTCATGCAGGCATGTCCTTCCACCTGCCTGGAATAAATGATCCTGTGTTAAAATATTTTGGGGGTGAGTGGGTAGGGAATTACAATTGTAGCTTTAAATGTTGCACTCAGAAGCGCTTACTGAAAAGTCCTGCAGGAGGCTTTTGAGTTTTGATTTTTTTTTTTTAGAAGGAGTCCTTTGCATAAATATCACATGGTTTTATTGTTTTGACACGTCTGCAATGATCAATATTGTTACTGAAAGTCAGGGGAAACAGATGGGTGTCTGCTTTTGTGAATTTCATAAAATCTCAAGCTAATTAAGGGACTGTCAAAAAAATACTGAGATTATGCATTAGAATCTCTGACTTGTCACGATGGGCCACATTTGGCCGCCCATAGAGGAGTCAAATTCCCAATGCACTCCGTGGGAGTTTTTCTGGGGCAAGAGACACAAAATTTGGGCCAGTATATTTTAAGTGGTTTCCTGATTTCATTTTTAATGGGCGTGACACTGAGTGGATGAAACACTGATTATGCAGGCCCAGCATATCTAAACTATGCTGTATATGGAACCACATGCTGTTTGCAAACAAGCATATGCAAAACCATACAAACAGTAGTGGCCTATGCTTTCAAAGCAGTTCTGAAACATATTCCAACATTAACGTTTGTACAGGACTTTGAACTTGTAGATCTCCAGGTGACTGATTAGTAATTAATTACTATTTTAATATGTTAATTTGGAAAGTAGACTTAGAATTAGAGAAGGGCATGAGCCACAACTTCCCCTAAACTGCTGAAAATGCCTTTTTTCCGTAAGTGGTCAGAGCATGGTCACCTTCCTTTGTAAATTTCCAGATGGGCCTCTTTGATTCTCCCTTCTGATAGATGGTGCAGAGAAAAATTGGGTGGAGTCGGAAGAGGAGAAAGATGGAGAAGGAACCATGGATGACAATATTGTGTATGATGCCGATGAAGAGGGAAGGAGAACAGAATGAAGGGAATGGTTGTTTTAGGGATGGGCTTGAGCCACCTGTCTCAGGGCACAATAGGAAATAGTGCAGAAGGTTGAGTATCCATGCAGATGTCTGGAGAAATGCAAAATTTTCCCATGGGGGATCTACAGGTTTGCACCCTCCACAAACTCCTCACACCTTTTCAGCCAGCATGATACCTCCAAAGGGCATACCTTTGCCCTTTCTTGGATCATTCATGGGAGGGGAAGATCTAGCTTTTAATGGCTAAATACACCGGTGTATCACTTTTTGTATTGCCATCTCTCAGTTTATATACCTGCAACTGTGAATGAGGTCACTGACATGATGACAAATAGGCAGCAAGTAAATTCTTTATCCGTATGGGATTCTGAGTCCTTCAAAGCTGGGAGGGAGCCACTAGGACTGGGAAAGTGCAAGTCCCTCTATTCAGCTCAGTGTGCGTCTCTGTGGGTAATGAGGGGGAGGGAAGAAGACATCCCTGTTTACTGCACCTGGTTGTCTTTAACTGTAACAGCCACAACATCAGTAAAAAGTTACAGACTGGCAAGAAATCAATTGGTTCAAGAAGTAAAGATTAGAAAACACTGATGGACTCCAAGGGCTGGTGGGAATGAGAGGGACCTGCCGAGAGTTTTGTTTACCCTTTGAGTTTCCCACCATTAGTCAGAGGAGCTGCGGGTTGTTTTCCTTGCAGCAGCTTGAATTCATCTGTTTGTCTTCATCTGTATTTGCAAACAGGAGCCTGCAACCAGCTTTCTCTTCACTTTATCTTCAGCAGTAGCGAGAGCAGCAGAAACTAGAGCTGCGTCCCACCCTGTGACATGAGGGATGGGAAACAGCTGAGCAGGGAAAGCCCCGATCTCCCAGGGATTCCCAGGTTAAACATACTCAGAATGAACACCAGCCAGCAGCTACCCTAGGCATTCACATGCTCTTCTGGTCATTGTGTATCTGTTCTAAAACATGGCTTAAAATATGTTACTGATGCAAATAAAATCATGCCTTTCCTTACAAACATAACCCAGGTAAGTAGGCAGCTACAGAAGTTTTTAAAGTGCTAAAGGCCTCCTAGAGCAATGTATTTATAAGGATTCTTGATACTCTGCCACGTAGTATAAACATTTTCCAGGATCACATGAGATAGTAGTACTTTGGTCACGTTAGGCATAGAGATGGAAATAACCCTGAGAAAGTGGCAGCTCGTTGTAGTAGGGGACAACCGGCGAGGAGATGGATGGATGATGTGCAGCAGATCACTGGAAGGTCAGCTGCTGAGTGCTTGAAGTTAGTGATGGATTGTGAAGTCTTCAGAAATTTCTGCTATGATGTCACCAATATTCAGACATGAAATAAATGGATTTACTTACTTTCTTCGGTGAGCTAAAAAGAGCTAGCATGGTCTAACAGACTGATCATTAGCCTAGGAACCAGGAGTCCTGCAATCTAATCCTGGCTCTGCCGCTAGCTGTTTCTCCCCCTGAGTTGCATTCTGTATGCTTGATCCCTCCACACCAATGTTCTTCAGAACCCCATGGAGAGTCCGAAAGTTTACCTTAAAATTCTAACTTGTAAGTTCCCTTTCACATTGTCTCTCGCTATATCAAGGCCACCAACCTGAAACCTGATGCTGACTGGGGAAATTTCTTTTTAGAGCCAATCCAGGTCCCACCACCTCTAAGTGAATACGTTGTTTTGGGGAAGACATGGGGGTTACAGGTAGGACTTAATATCATCTTCTCACCCCTCCTGAAATATTTAAGAATGTGTTTAAATAAAGGTAGTTGACACTGAAGCAAGCACCATGGGATACCTGGCAGCTAATAGCTAGAGGTGTGATGTTATATTTCTGACCACTGGAGAGTTCTTATGGGGTGGGAACAAGTTATGTCCAAGTTAATAAGGTTCCCCTGTGGAAGTTTGGGGTCACAAAGACTTCCACGGCTTCCAAATTCAGCAGCCCACTGGATCCAGTGTTCAGCAGTGGTTAATACAATGCACTCTGGTTAGATGCACAGCCATGAAAACGTTCACTAAATATGCATATAGTCATAGTATGCGAGTACCCAAAGTTTTGCATAGAGGACCTGATTGACAGCCCATTGAGGTCGATGGGAGTCTCTCCGTTGACTTCACTGGGCCTTTAGAGAAGTGAACCTTTGTAAGCGCTCTTAGCTAACCTTTAATTGTTTGCATGTTGTTCATCTCATCATTAGATTGAAAGTTTCCATGCACTACTATTACTACTCATTTAAAAAGCCCATTGATATTTTCCACCCTACAGGTTGTTTTTTTTTAACCCAGCTTGCTAATATTTCTTTCCACTGAAATTGATCAACGGGCAAAATCTCAGGAACATTCCAGTTAGTCACTTATCCTGAGCAATTACACTGCAAAGAACAGCATGTGGACCCCAGTTTGGCATGCAAATAGCCATATTATGCAATTAGTTGATATGCAATTAATTGGAATAATGACAAATGTAGTCAAATGGCACTGGCCTGAGGCTGTGTAAATAAAAGGGTTATGCAGAGAAAAGATTTAAGTGGGGTGCATTTGGTAGGTGACTAGAGAGAGCTTCAAATGTAAAGATTCCGTTTCTGAGTAAAATATCTTTCTCCTTAAATCAGATCTGAAAGAAACACTACAGTGTAATTCACAAAGTAATTAAAACACTACAAGGAAGAATATAGGTCTACTCCCACTCCTAGCCTCAGTGTAGCCAAATCTCACAGTATGGTGGGTTTGTTGTTGTTTTTTTTGAAGACCTCAGCTCCTTAGACAAGTGAATTTGTGAGAATCTCAGTTTTCATTTTGAAAAACAGTAAGTTTCTAGCCCTCATGGTTGCGGAGAAAAGCTTGAAGATGTGACCTAAAACCCACAGAGAAATAAATCCTGAATATATTATTTGTTTAAAAAAAAAAGACTCTCATGATTTTGTGTATTCTGGGGGGCCTGACTCCAGATTTTAGGATGCCTGGGCTTGGCAATATTGCATCCAAGACCTCAACTTCAAAGGGAGGAGGATTGCATTCTGAATCAGTTTAAAATAAATACATAAATATTTCTTAAATTCACAGCCCTGCTGCCTTAGGCACAGTGAGAGCACTATGCCTCAGGTGTGGGGGGTGGAATGCTATTAAAGGGACAGCCTCCCTGAAAGCTGATCCAGCTGGGGGTGAGTGAAATAACAGGTAGGCCAGAGCCCAGTTAGTGTAGCAGTTCCTTGCCTTGGCTGGTGTGGAACTGGTCCTGTAAATGTAACAAAGCTGTGGATCTCAAACAGTGGTCCATGGAAAACAAACTGGCCATGTGATGCTGGCTTTCCTCCTTGTTCCCAGCTGCTGAATTTTATGAAAATATTTCTTGTCCATCTGAGCACTTTCTGTAGTTACTGTGGGGAGAATACACAGTCACAAGTGGGACAGGAGATGGGCTGTGTGTTGTGTTCCCCTTTAAGGCATGGAGTGCTTGTATTTAACACTTAAATTACTTTTATTTATACATTACATAGCAGCCGGAGCCCAGTATTAGCTACAACCTGCAGCTCCCTGCTTCCGAGAGCCCCGCCTTTCAAAATGGAGGATGACCTTTAGTCTCTGCTGATACACGCCACCTCCTTCCTTCTATAACAATCGCAGCTGCTCCTCTGCACAGTCGGCACAATAGTGCACAGGAGGAGATGTGTCCATAGGACAATCTCTCCACTACAATGACATCTACACTATGACAGAATGTGTGCATCCCTCAACTAAAGCAATAAAAAATTAACACTCAAACAGGGAGCCACTGTCTTATTCTTCTGGAAATGTGGCTTAGAGGCCAGGAAATGATGCTTCATACTATTGGGGCGGATGGGAAACCAGTGAGTTTCAAAGTAGTTGTAAGACACATTTTAGTTTCTTCATAATTTTACCATAGTTAAACTGTTGATAAATTAATCGACATTTTAAATATCCCCAAACTCAGACCAGTTTATGTGAAAAGTTTCAACGACTCTCATGTTAACCAACTTCTTTTTAAAATAGCACTTCCCTTGCAACCTGGAACATCTCTGACATCCCAGGCGTTCCTATGTGTCATTCCATTCTGCCAAGGTATCAGAAGACTAACAGTGGCAGGGATTTCTAAAGATAATGGCTGGATCCCCTCTGGGGATCTATCACATTCACAGGGACCAAGTAGTGGCAGGGATTTCTAAATAATGTTCTGAAAATGCATTTTTTGTGTTCTCCTGGATCAAGCCACAGGGCTGGGAGTTTGTAGCCCGGGGTCCTGTTCTCTATCCGGCCCGTGGGCAAGTGACATCACCTCGAGAAATTAATATAAATTTAAATTATTTAAATTATAAATTAATATAAATCATCTCAGGTGACTTCCAGTAACTTGGTATGAAGAGAAGAAATCTTGGACACACCCATGGCCTTGGTTGGGCTTGCTATTCCCATTCACATGGACCAGCACCTGCAGTATGCTGCCAAAATTTGTCTGTACCAGGCCCGCTTTCTGCTAAAATCTTTTTTTATGCATTAATCAAGTCCCCTTCTGACTACTGCAGTTCTTACCCTATTGTCTAGCTTCAGAGAATCCAGAATGTTGTGACTTCTCTAATTAATCTCTCACCCCAGGTAATAGGACCATGGGCCTAAGCCTGCTTCCACTGAAGTCAATGGGCATTCTCCTTTTCTGGTGTCTCAAAATCCAATTCAAAATTACACTCTTGGTTTTCAAAACTCTCCTTGGATTTGTTGTACCTAGACTCTTACACGTCATAGTGACTGGCTGCTTGGAATGGCCCTTCTCACTGTCCCAGCGTTGACTCCCCAAGAAGGGGAATCACACTCTTTTATATTGCTCTATTTATATGGAACCCTCGCCCTCTGAACCACTAATGCTCTTTACGCGCTTCCTTATTTCCTTTTCCTTTAGCCTCCAGTTAAGACTATGCCCCACAGACCCTACCTGTCCATCCCCCCTTACAATAGCTAGTCTATGAGAGCTAAGCCAATGATTTACAATGACTAATATAGTCAATGATTTTAGCTTCTCTTTCTGCTCGTGCAATATCTGCAAGCAGATCATGGTTTCATCAGATTTTTTTAGTTATTTAAATTTAATCCACAAACTTCTTTTCAGGTTTCTTTGTTTTTTAAATTCTGTGGAATGATTTAAAATATTTGAAATTTGAACTGCAATGTTGTTTAACACTAATTAGTCAGATCAGTCACATGATGTTGTTTCTGTTTCCCAGTTGGATGAATGCACAATCATTGCCAGCAAACATACTTGCATGCATTGATAATACATACTTGGGTGTGTAACTTTTGAAATGGGCTTCCTGTGAATGTCTGTGCCAGTAAAGTTCAGTCACTCGAACGTCAATGCAAACTAAACAGAGTGGACATCAGCATGGCTGAAGCAAATTAATTTTAAAATTGAAATAGATATTTGCAGAAATTATTTTGCTTTATTTGCCATGCTTTAGCAGTCAGGATATCTTTACAGGCTTTGTATTTTAGCTTATTCCTTTACCCTGCTCCATATTTACCTATCCCAGTGGGAAAGGACTACAAGGAGAGATTCTTTACCAAACCTTGTAAAACATTCTCTGCATTCTAGCTCTCTGAGATGCTGCAGAAAAACAAATGATCTTTTAGGGCCTGACTCGATGTCCACTGAAGTCGAGAGCCTCCGTTTGAGTTTGCTGGGCTTGGGCTTTGGATCCAGCCCTTAGCGTAGGTTTATATTATATACATTTTATTTGTACACACATAATATTCAGCCTTGAAAAACTGTTAGGAAAATTTACCAGCCTAAGACAAAAAACTGCTTGCTCATTCTTCACAATGATGATTGATGATAATGGGAAAAATGAGTGCTATAATGATAATTTACTCGCCTGTCAAAAAAAATTAGTCAATCTGGGTACGAAGAATTTTGCCAGGCTGATATATATGCGTGTGTGTGTGTGTGTGTTTAGACATATAAGGGCATACATATATATAAAGGGTGTGTATATACTCCCAGAGAGATGGATTAGTTGTGCAACGTCGTGTCGAGACAGTGAAAGGTGCAAGTTCCATGTACTGTATTGTGCTGAACAATTAAATTATTCATATAGCGACAGGTATAAATATATATATTTACTTTTGCATAATAAGAAATTATACCATCATAATGCTAAAAGGAGCGATGGCATCTTTCTATCTGGATACGTATAGTAAGAAAGCTGTACCTCCTAACTGCTAATATTTACCAAACAAACATGTGCCACTAACCCGTAAGAGCCAACAGAGAAGATCTAAAACTATTTCAGATGATGCCTCATTTCACACTATAGGCTAAACCAATCTATGATATTTGTCAGTTTCATCCCTGGGATTGTTTGTCACATGAAATGGGGCTGCTTTTCAGAAATATTCCAGTGCATTCCATATGATGGCACGTATTTTAAATATAGGTGCAATGTATTTGATCAAATATTTATTTTTGCCACCTGGGTTGCAGAGGTTGCTGATATTGAGCATTTGGGTTCCTCTCTGCTGGTCTGAGGTTTTGGGGGGGAGGGGGGAGAGGGGAGATGGCCAGCACAATTCCAGGCAGCACTATCAGGTAATTAATGAAAGACCTAAATCTCCCTTCATATTTGAAACGAGCATCACAGAGTGAGAGTGAACAAGACCATCCAAAGATTTGTTTCTTTACGTAAATCAATTTTTTTTACAATCCTTCAACAGAACACATTAAAATATGCCTCTCTCTCTCTCTTTCTCGCTGCAGCGTTTCCCCGGATTGCCTGCGAGAGGAGTGTAGACCCTTGGGAATTGTTTAGCAGCGATTCACTGGGTCAGTGTATTAGAACAGACTCAAGTCTATCAGCCAGATGGTGACTTCAGAAAAAAATTGACACACCATTTCAAACTGATTTCACGCAAACCCTCCTGAGGGGAGCCAGTGGGAATCCAACAATCAGATCTGTTGTGAATAAATATTACAAAATTGCCAATTACAAAAGGGATGTTTAAAATGTTTGACTGATTTAGAAACCCGTTCGTTTTTGCCTTATACTTTGACAGATCCTCTCAATATCAGTGACTTATCACCTCTGCTTTTAATTCTTTATCGGAAGAAGTTACTGTACTCCCTCTCAGAGCATTTATCTCAGAGTTAGAAGGAGACTGAGATTGAGTTAGCGTCTGATGGATACAATTCAGGGCATGAGGGTCTCCTACAGAGAGGGATAAAAAATAATATTGGACTTAAAATGGGCATTTGGCTTGAACACCATGTAAAATCTATTTAAGGCCAGATCCATCTTTCATAAACAAAGTCAAATGGCTGAGAATCACATGGACCATGGTATAAACGAGTAGTTGGACTATCATTACAGAGACTGGTGATATACCATGATAAATTTTCTTATTCATTTGGAGGAGACACTGCCTTTTGCATCACAATGTACGGTGCTTTTAGTTCCTTGCTGTTTGTGTTACCCATTTAGCTATGTCATTGTCTCATCATCTGATGGTGGCCGGCTAAAATTCTCTCTCTTCCCTTTGGCCCCATACCATCTCAGAGGTAACTTGTCACCCTTATGGCTTTTATCAGACTTATGCCCACAACCATGCCAGTTTTAACATTCATTTTCCATTCCAAAAAGCTAGATCAGGAGATGTTTTATATGCTTTGATTTAAAAAGAAAATTGGGGATAAACCAAAATTGTTCCAATAACCTTTTGTCAACAGAATTTTTATGGGAATGTCAGAATTAAAAAAAATTATGAAGCTGAATTGTGTAAATTAATAGATGTACTAGTTTCTGTATATAGCGTTTCTCTCTCTGATATGACATACATTCATGGTACGATCAACATAGCCCATTACATAAGTATGTGCTTGAACATTTTTCATAAACACATACACCAGTTCCCGAGTCCAGGTCCCAAGCCTTAGCTGCTCAGTTTTCAAGTCTGAATTCCACATTCAGAGTGACCCCTCACTGGGTCCTGGTGAATATTCCATAGCATTGCTAAATGGATTTGGTTTGCCTGTGTAAGAGGTGTTTCAGATGCATGAGGGGGTGTTTACACAGCTCTTTCTCAGAGCCCGTGATATAGAACAGTCTGAAACAGTTTAAGACAGTTCCCGAAGAGTAGGGAGCCATAAAGGCCTATTTCTCTGTACTGTAGGGATGACAGGCTACTAAGCATCTGTGTAACACCTGTGATCCTTGTCCAGCCCGGCTCTAAATATCAGCTGTCAGTTAGCGCTCCTAAATGCTGCAATGCAGTTCCTCACCCAAGCGGACCATCACCATCGGGACCAGCTTGGGTCACTCAGGTTCGTGAGAATCCTTTGTTACAGCTCTTCTCACCTTCGGAGTTCATGCTGACCTTTCCAAGGGCTCCCTAACTCGCTGACTTTTTTAATGTTTCTCACAGCCTTAACCTGGGAACAGCATCCCTGACCCTGAGATACCCCCAGTCATGGCTCTGCCTCTCGGCGAACAACCTGAAACTTTATCTCCCCACAGCGTGCAGAGACCCGTGGGATATTCACACGCTGCACAATGGCAATGTCATGGTGTGCAGTGCAGAACATCGCCTGAGACCTGGCCTTTGGGTTAGTAATTTATCCGGCTCTTAAGGCATCAGCTTTACCTTACCTCCCTCTCTGCTCTTTCCCCATCACTGTATCCTAATTGCTTTCACAGGAGACTCCAACAGCCAACTGTTCCTTGCAATCAATCAAATAATCGTGTAGCAAAAATATCATATTTTATAGACTGTTTTCTTCATTCACAGTTGAGATTCATCTCTAAGTTGATCTGGTCCTCCCCAAATTTGGCTGTGTGACCCCAGATGTCCCTTAACACCCTTCCCAGTTGTTAGAGAAACCGTGCTGTGGTACTTGAGCTCCACCATCAATCTTTTTCAAAGATCCTTCTCACACAGAC
Source organism: Eretmochelys imbricata (assembly GCF_965152235.1). Classification (NCBI taxonomy): domain Eukaryota; kingdom Metazoa; phylum Chordata; order Testudines; family Cheloniidae; genus Eretmochelys; species Eretmochelys imbricata. Next base: position 12,957,020 of record NC_135581.1, read on the forward strand.
CTTTCAACAACTTCTCAAATTCAAGAGCTCGCCCCTGCCCACCTCCCGTCTCGTAAGGTCTCTCAAAGGCTATCTTCTCATCCTGCTTAAATCTGGTTAAGCTTCACTTCAGATGGTGGTAGATCTGCTAATCTGTGAAATTGTCTGCATTGAAGACATGAGCAAATGGAGTTTGAGGGTTATTAAATTGACTTGCATGGTCATTATTTCCAGGAGCCTCTGGAGATCTGAGGTATGAACGATAATGGCAAAGGTCATTCATAACTTTAAACAAGACATCCATTCACTATCCCCAGCCAAATCAGTGATTCCTTGAAGTCACATTACTTGAAAGAGGTCTCACTGACATTCAGGAGGGCTTTTCATCTCTAAAGACAAACTTCTGTCAGGAGTTTCATTAATAGAGATGGACTTGAGCCACAAAGTTTGGAACCTGGGTGGGGATCCAAACATTTAGGGGTGTTTGGTTGTGGAGTTCTAGTTCTGGCCCATCGCTGTAACTTTACTCCTGTTTGTAACTGACAGAAGTTATCGGGACCCTCTTCATGATTCCCATTAATGGTAGGCCACCTGCTGGTGAGGCCAGACAGGGGAAGCATTGTGATCTAGTGGAAAGGGCACTGACCTGAGAGGCACAAGGTGTAAAATCTATTCCCAGCTCTGTTTCAGGCTGTTGTGTGACCATGGACAATTGACTTCACCTCTGTTTTACATGGCCTGAGTTGTGCAAAAGATCAGACTAGATATTCACAATGGTCCCTTCTAACCTTAAAATCAAAAATATATGCAAACTGAGGGCTACATGGATTTGAAGCCCTACCAAACTTGGATTTGGTCCTGTCTGTCTTCCACGTTGCACAGGTGAGCGTGACAACACCAGAGGCAGGGCAGTAGAGAATCAGGCCCAGCCACTGTCTCTGAGTTTTCTTACCACTTCCCCCACTCGTTCTCACCACCAAATGTATCCTGAGTATGAAGAACGGTCCTGGGGCAATGGATTAGAACAGCAGCTCAGCTAGAGAATGGAAGTCTGAATTCCTGCACCTCCATGCAGAGTATGGATGGGATTTTCCAAAACAGTAAGTCCTGAGACGCAACAAAGCTTGGGCTTCTAAATCACTTAGGTGCTTTAGAAAACCTCACCCTCTGGATTATGTGGTTCGTCCATCTTCCCAAACTGTTATTTTCATGCCGAGAGGCAGCACTGTAATATACAGACCTGTCCAAAGAGCAACAAAGAATTAAAAACTCCCTTACTGTGGCAACTCCCTTAAAAGGTGGAGAATACGTATAGTGTCTTAAAAATTTCCTTTCTAATCATGGCAATCCGAGAACCCTTTTTGTCAGACAATTTATCTCCCAGGACCCTTCTTGGTTCTCTGAGGGGTTTATTTTTGTTTTTCTTTGTTTTTATAATAAGATTTATTATTGGGTTATTTTGTATGGCATATTAGCCCTTAGTCAGAGTCAATGCTGACAGAAATGTTAGTCGTTTGGGCTCTGCTTAACCTGCTGAGAAGAACTGAATTCACAGAATGGGACAAGGCTTTTTATGATTTCATTACAGAGCCAAATCAGATAAGAATAATTATCCTCTCCTGGGATATTAGGCTGCACCTCACCAGGACAGGCAGCTGACAGCTGTTTTATTGGTTGACTCACTTGGGTCTGGAAATCAAGGATTAATTGTTCATGTGTCTTTGTGGTTCCAGGAATAACAGCAAGAGGTTCTTTCTGGAGATTCAAGATAATGTATTTTCAGTTGTTGTTACAAACATAATTTCATTGGACAGGAAGAATTTTACAAATTAATAAAATAAATAAAACTAAACATCTGATCTTAAAGATTTCAAATCTGGAGCCTTTACATAAAAATAAGTGTTGGGGGAAAATATTCTCCTTCCAAAAAAAGTCAAAATCCAATTTGTCAGAGAAATTTTATTCTACCAGTTAGAATGAACAGATTTGGCTGCTTCCCACCTCTCTATTCTCCCCTTTTCAGTATCTACCTCCAGATTCTTTTATTTGGAACTCATTTACTCCTGCCTATCAGCTTTTTGCGATTATTCGAAGAATAATAATGGGTTTGATCCAAAGCCTATTAAAGTCAATGGAAAACCTCTCATTGATTTCAGTGGGCTTTGGCCCATACTCTGATCCCAGACTGGCACAATCCCATTGGCATTTATGTTGCTGACAGCAAAATGTGGCCTATGTTTCTTCCCTCAGTACAGATACTGCTCTCCTCAGGCTGAGGGTTCCTGGGCTAAACTTTTATTTGGTGCAGTCTGGATAACCCAAGTTCCAGAGCAGAACTGGAACACTTGTTCAAGTTTCCTAGCGGGGGTGGACTGGTTAGTCACATCATTCACCAACGAATTCCTACGGCATCCCTTGTAGCACTCCGCTCCCCACCCCCCCAGCTCCGTTACTGGAAGGGAAATGCAATATGAGTTTGCCATAAATGGGGAACAGATCAGGTAACTCAAAAGTGGTAAAGGCTCAGAGTGACCGATCTCCTGCCTAGCTTCTCGCAGAGATGTGCATGAGCTACCATGTGAGCCCTGTCATTATCGTATGGAGTACAGAGGAAGTTAGCAATCAGACTGGAGTCAGGAGTACTTAAATGATAGCACACAACAACAGGGACAATCAGACCCTGCTGAACGCCATTGCTGCACGCACCAGATTAAAGTTTAAATGAACTGGAGAGGGTAGAGTAAGCATGATAACATCCCTTGTCAGTAAGGTAGAGAAGCTGAGGTCTTTGTGTGCAAAGTAGAGAACTTGGACACGCAGATAAAACTCCCACCAAAGCCAATGAGCACCTTTACCCACTTATGCCAGGGCTAAATTTGTCCCTAGGATATGACCCGTAGGATTTCAGGCAGTTAGGGTGCACAGTGCTGATCCATCAGAGGAGGAGGTTATGAGGACGCAATGGTGTGTCACAAAGGGTCTGACGAGAATTGATAGGTAAGACCTGATCATTATGAATTTGCCAGCCCGGTGTCATTTCACGGCTGGGCTAGCTCTTTGCAGTGTATGATGCCCATCAATGCAAAAATGGAAATGATGATAAATGGGGGTGGTTAGATACATCTCACAGACTGATTGCAGCAGCTCGCTGTTGATTGAGAAACAGTACCCGCCATCAGCAATGATGGAAGAATTCATGATTCAGAAAGTGTGACTTAATATAATTTTCCATGGGATCAAAAATGATTCATTGAAGAGCATGGACACCAAACAGAGGCATTTAAGAAAGTAGATTGCCAGACTGGACTTTATTGAGGCAATGATGTAGCTCCAAAATAGCTACTTTGCATTACTGGGCCAGGAGCCTATGAAAGACTCAAACAGAACCCTGATATAGGTAGGTCAACTTACAATAGCTGAGAAACGAGGAGGAGACAGAGAGGCAAGTTAGAAAGGCTGAGGAAGAAAAGAACCTGGAACAAAGCAGAGACTGTAGTTCTCCATAATCTCAAATGCAATAACAAGATTTAGGAGGAATGAAGGTTTCACTTTTCAGGCAATCTGGAATACGATATTCTGCCTACACCAATACAAATTGATTGATCTAAGGTACTTAAATGCCCCTCTCTGTTCTGTAGTAGCTGAGCATCTCACAATTTTTCATGTGAGTGCTATTATCCCCTTTTAGGAAACTGGGGCAAAGAAAGATAAAGTTACTAGCCCAAGGTCACACAGGAAGTCTGTGGTGCAGCAGAGACTTGAATCTAGGTTGCTCAAGTCCCAGGGTAGTACCCTAATCACTGCACAAGCCTTCCTTTCTTTTTCAGGGCATAGACTATGGAGGGTGTGGAAATTCATGGGTTGCCTTGGAACATCATCCTGTATATTGGGGCGGGGCTGCAGCCTTTGCCATTTCTCCCATGACCAGGTGCTGAAAGGATTCTTTGAAAAACTGTAGAAACAAACATTTGGATGAACACACCCACTACAGAAAGGAAGCTACATGATGTTACCAGGCAAGGAAAGCAGAAGAGCAAGAGGATGGAATCTTGAGTGGATCTAGATGGGAAAGTTGTCATCATACGTCAGAAGCTAACCATAACTTCATGGTCCAGCTCCAAGACAAAAGCTCTTCTTGAAAAAGCGCTTCTAAAGGAGAAAAATCTCAGGGAGTTCTGAGAACAAAAGGATCTAGGGTATTAGAAGCTAGCACCGGAGTGCCAATCGGATGGCCAGGTGGTGGAAGTGGCCATCAGGAAGGTATTGGAAAAACAAGTCGCTTCCTCTTGTTCTCCAGCTCTTAAGGAAAGAGGAATAGCAGGGAGGTTGACCAGACAATGACTTGATTTATTTGCAAAAGGTGATGCCCTCATCATGCATGAGATGTCCAGGAAATAAAGGCTCTGAAACATCAAATAACAATGAGATTCCAATGATAACCAAGCAATTACTGCCACCCCCACTGGAGAAGAGAGACCTGATTAGGCAGGCATTGGAGGGTATCTTGGTAAACATGCCCAAAGCGTGGTTAAGGTATTTGACAGAAACAGTGACCTTCTGTGGGGGGGGGGGTTGGGTTCAATACACAAGAAAACATTAACCCTTATTAAATGTGTGGTCATGGAGAGGAAGTCCTTTGGGACACAGGAGATTGTGATTTTGGGTGTTCCACCTAATGAACTGGTTCACTGAACCTGTACCTAGGCTTTGCACATATTTCCCAATAGTAAAACTTGAGATAGTCACAGCGCTACTGATCATGATATGGCTTCAGATCCTTCACGGCTGAGCAGATGTGAGGATTGGGTGAGGTGGAGAGGCAATTCCTTAAACGAAACTGTTAACTAGAGAGGGGCTCAAACTTGAAACTCTGATTCCAAACACCCAACTCCCAAGCTTTGGAGGCTGTTCAGAACTGAATCTAAGCTTTGGGTGAACATCTGGCTCCACTGTCATAAATGGCAAAGCTCCCATTGACTTCCTTGTGGCCAGGAATTCACCCCATGTCTTACCCTGTCTCTATAATGGACCAAATCCAAACATTGGACAAATTCAGATGCAACTCCTTGAACTTGTGGTTCAAGTTCACCTTTGTTCACAATAGCACCAGGAAGAAAATAGTCAATATGTTTCTATTGTCAGTTTAGTAGAACATTAAATGCAGTGTCTAATAGTTCGGGGTGGTTCTTCATTGAAGGACAGTTAAATGAACGTTGATGAAAAATTCAAGTTTGCCAAGTTAACCCCAAAGAAACAGAGAAGGAATTACTTCTGTGTTGGAATGTTCTTATTTTCCATCTCCAGGCTCAGTTTAAAACTTGAAAATAGCCCAGCACACCCACCCCTCCCAGGATGAAAAATATTCCCTTTAAACTCTGTGACAGGCTAATTCTCCCTAGCGCTAGCAATCACAAATCCGGGCCAAGTCTCTTTAAAAGAGGCGTGTGAGGGATCACTGGGAAAAATTCCAAAAAGTGGGTCAAAGCTTTAAAACTGAAAATTAAAAGCTTCATCTTCCTAATTGTTTTTAAATTTCCCTCTGCAGGAGGTAGTGGCAGCTAAGTGTGTGAGCAACAGCCTGGGAAACAGGACTTCCAGGTTCTACTCAGGTTTCCTATATCCCTGGCAGTGGGGCACTGTAGAAAGCATTCCAGACTAGGAGCTGAGAGGCCTGAATTCCATTCCAAATTCTCCCACTGATTTACTGTGTGACCTGAGACAAGGCATCTAACCCCTTTTGTGCCTCATTTTCCCCGTCTGTAAATCAGGGTGAAAATATGTACCCAGAAATATGAAGGATTTAGTTGCACCTGGCTCTGCTACCACTTCGCTGTATGACCTTGGGCAAGACATGCCCTTAAATTCTTGATGCCTCAGTTTCCCCCTTTATGCAAATGATATAATAGTTCCTACCCCACAGAGAGGGATCACTGATGTCTGTAAAGCACTGTGCATTGCTGGGTTGAAAGTGCAACACAGCAGCGGTAGCACCTTCGGTATGTTTGTTTCTCTGTGTTTGACTTAATTTGCCACAAAGCACCATGGTACATGTGACACATACTATATTATATGAATAAATAATCAGACTAACAGGACTCGGAGCTTTACATCGCAGTGGACTTGAATAACAAAAGCGTTTAGCTGGAGGTTTGGCTGTTTAAAATCTGAGCCGAGGCTCCGCTTTCCAAATCCTCTGCTCTTAATGTGGGACCCTGCCAGTTTCAGGAGGGGGCGGCAAAGATTTCTGATGCAAAATTCAGGACAGTTGAGAGGGGACATAATAATTGTCAGTCCAGAGAGCATCCCCGTGCACATGTTCTCAGGATAAGAGTGTCACCGGAGACTAGTGTCTGTCCCCTCTCTGTTAAAGTAGAGATAAGGCTGGGATAAATCTCCCTGGGACATTCTGCCCTATGATGTTATTTCATGCCACATCACCTAATAGGTGTATTTTCACACTGCTTGCTACTGCTGTGAGGGTCTGCAGCTCCTAGCCAGGCTGACAATCTCACTATATGGAGAATGGAATAGTGACGGCTAATTGATTTTACAGCAGTACCGAAGGACAGACAATGAAAGTACCATCAATTTAATCCACTATTTAATGGTTCCAATTTAGCCTCTGTAAATGCTCACTAAACTAATTTCTCTGGGTTCAGCAATCTGAAAAGCTATCATATCTCTAATCTCCTTCAATATATTCATCTGGAAAAGGGAATTTAGCCAATTCTGATGTGCGGAGATGATCTGTTAGCACAGTGTAAATGTTTATAACACGGCAATCTAGTTCGTTTATAAGGATATGAAAAGTTTTATTGGGGAGGGCACTGGAGTGGAACCACGGGATAATAGGCAGTTACCCAGCAGTCTCTGGGAGCCAGGGAGCAGGCAGGCATGCAGAAAAACACTAGGATTTACTTTAATCCCAAATTGTAAGCTAAAGTTCTGCCCGGTACATGATGCATCTGGGACTCGATAGCACAAAGGATTCTGTTCCAGCCCCCAGAGACCTAGACTTTCCAACCAGACCATGATAGTAACAGTCATTTTTCTTTCCTCACACAGGCTGGAAATTAGTTTAGTTTTAGCACATTTGTATCCCCTTATCCAACACACAGAGCACAGACTGGCAACCCACCAGTATAGTGCTTCCCTCTGGGCACTCCCTGTTGCCTTATAAAAGTTTTCACAAAGGACACATTGAATGGGCTTACTTATGTGATGCCATACGATGGCAAGTGGTGGCAGCCATGAACCCCCACAGTTAACCAGCCTCTTGGAAGAAGAAGAAATGGCACTCATCAGAGCCCTTCTCACTAACCACCAGCCCTTTGAATAACCAAGTTCTGGTCCCCTTGAAGTCAAATAGGAATTTTGTCACCGACTTCAGTGGGCACAGGACTGCACCCAGTGTAACCAGCTGTAACTCAAAGCGCCACAGGGATATAATACAAACTCCTATAGAATGAGCTAAAAAATTAGGCTGTACTAATGGTCAGCTTGCCTCATATTTGAAATGGTCTGAACTGGAACTCCAGATCCAAATGCCCTTCCTTCCCTGGAAACTGGGAGGAAGTTCAGTCTTACGTTTGGGTCCAAATTTCAGCGCTCAGCCCCACCTTTGCACTATAGCCTTGTTCTGCAGCAGCCCATCTGCTGTTGGAAAACAGATCAAATAACCAAACATTCCCTCTTTCTGCTATTTAAAAACAAATTCCAAAGATATTCAAGCCAGGGATTTTATGGGTCTGTATCTCATGATCTTCCAGCGCTTACACTGAATGCTTTATCCTATTGCCAAAGGAGAGCTGGGATTCTAAGATGTCCAATGGGATACACCACTCGTTTCTAGGCCTGAAGGTTCGCCAAGAGACATCTGCCCTTAGAAACGGTCACTGATCTACGATTAAATATATCAGGTCTTGGACCACAGACCAACGTAATTTCAAACCCTTCCTCCTACATGATCTAGGGTGCCACAGGGAAAAGAAGAAAATATTTTGATGGTTGGTTCTTTCTATTAAAAATCATGGGTGTTGGGCGAGCTGCTGCACAGAGTTGGAGGGTTAGAGAACTGGTTTAAATAAACATTTGAGAATTTAAGCACTGGTGCCAGCAGAGTTAGATTACTGGGCAGGGATAAAAAGATTAAAGGTACAAAATGCATGCAGTTTATTCCATATATATCTAGATATATATGAGCGTGGAATAACCTGCATGTATTTTGCACCATATATATGTATATGTGTGTGTGTGTGTGTGTGTGTAATGTTATATTATTATATAATATTTACACACATACATATGGCCAGATTCTCATCGGGCAATAATTGTGTTGCTCTTTTGACACCAGCTGAGGGTCTGTCCCACATATTCTTATAAATACATATGTATGTATATATGTGTGCATATTAATACACCCTCAGTCCTCCAAGCGTGTATAATACCACACACACCTTCTTCTTCTTCTTTTTTTTTGCTGAACAAGAAACCAGGTACAACATGTCAAAGTAAATACACTCCTGTTCTCTGCTGTAGCCTGATATATTGTACCTGGGTGGTAGAGTCTTAACATTTCACTACGAACAGACAAAAATGTGTTCGCAGTCAAAAGGCAAGGATGGAGTTAACTGGATTGGGCTGTCAAATCTCTTTTATCGCAGGAGTAGTTCAGGACTGCAGCAGTTTTACTTTGGCCATTTTTTTATTCCAAGACAATTCCACAAATGAGCTTCTGCTTGATTAGTGTTTTAATGAATATATCTGAATGTACCACAAGTCCACCAGCCGTGACTCGAGAGCCACAGGCTATGCTATCCAGATGCTGCCTTTGTGCTGTCAGTTCGGGGTGTTAATGTCAGATACGCTATGGGAGAAAGAAGGGGAATAGTCAAGAAATAAGCATTCTGTGAGGCAGCAATTTCCTTGGACAGAAAACTTCAGCTTTTAACCAGGCACTGGACAGTCCAGATGGACAATAAAGCATACTGGGCCGTGTTCCGAACTGACTCACACCCTGTGCAGCTCCAATGAAGCCAAAGGGGTGTAATGTCAGTGTGGACTTTGACCCTTTGAATAGATCTGGATCACAGAATCCAGGCAGGCCCTTTGCTAGAGTTCTTGGCAGTTCTAAGAGCTGCATGGCAGATTCATTAAGGACTGTTTGTTAGATACAGTGCAGATACGAAAGGCACTATGCCTATTAAGTATTACTGTGATTCCTTTGGGCAGTGAAATCCTGGCTGAGGTGTACTAGTGCATACTTCTTTCTGCTCCTGGACTGATACCTGGTAAGCGACACTGCACAACAAGATTTATGGCAGTAGGGAACATTTTCCCCACTGTACATTATTTTTAACATTCCACAGAACTTTATTGCATTTTGTGTTATGAAAAAAAAATCTGTATTTAACTTCAAGCCCTGGTAAACATCTTTGCTTATGTTGTTATTTGATTCCTTATTTGAGTATTTCGATTTAATTTCACAGTTCATATACCTTAAAGTTTTCATTTCCCCCCACCCCCTTCCCGGCTCTTCAGAAAGACAGGACTGGCCAGGAGCCTGGCCCTCCCTCTCTCTCTGCCTTCCCACTGCACACTGCAGGATGGGTGAAGGAAGTCCAGAGTATTTCCCTTTGATGGCTCCTCCACACCTCACCCCACAATGTGCTCTCCAGAGGCCAGGAATAATCAAGAGTGCCTGGGGGTTGTACAAAATCTGTATCCCAAGCCCTCTGCTTTCCAGCAGCCCCAACGATACCATCCTGTTGGAGAGCTGGGGAGCGGGAGATATGATAAAAATCCCATGCCCAATAACTCCCTTGACACACCAAGGGCTTTACAGGGTAATGGTGTGGGGGGGAGCATTGTGGGGCTTGCTTCAAAACAAAAGCCCAGGAGGCCTGTTCCAAAGTCTGTCTGAAATCAAGGGAAGTCTTTTCATTGACTTCAGGCCTGATTCAAAGGCTACTTCATAAGGTCCTACAGTATCCTGATTGGCAGGTTGAAATGTGCTGTGTGCACAAAGGTGGGACAGAGTGGGGTAAGAAAAACCCAAAGTGAGAAACCATAAATAAATCAATATAGGCCTCTAAGTCACTTAGATGCTTTTGAAAATGGAGTTATGGCCACAGAGAGAGAATTTGCCCCTGTGCGTCTGGGTGCTCGGATAGGGGCAGTAAGCCTCAGCCTAACCTTGAGCCCTGGTATGTGGAGAAATAAATGATTTTGATACCTTGACATATTTATCATTGTGAGTCTGAGCCAGTCGCCACTCTGGGTTCACTCTCTAGCTCCTAGAACTGATGGCATATAATCATGTCTTTTGGAAATCTTTCATGAAGTATCCTGCAGCTGCACAGCAAAAAGAAAGCTACGTGTAATTAATTGTCCTCCTTAGATTATTCATCAGGATTTACTGTTTTGGTTTGTAAACCTGTTGTTCCGATGATTATAAATAGTGATTTGGACAATTATGGGGAGTTTAGGGGACTCGTGTTTAACCAGAAGGCATCCCACCACAAGGCCCAAAATGGAATATCTAGCTTTCCTATGTGTCGGTTTCCCCCTTGGAATTTTTCTTCCCTTCTTCTAATCCAGAACACAGTGACTTTTAGAGGGATTATACACTATTTTCACTGTACTTTGTAAAATCCTAATTTTTCTGAGACCAGGGTTTAAACTGTCTGATAGTGCCTGACTGGAAGGAAAGTTTTGTTGTTGGTTTTGGGGTTTTGTTTTGTTTTTTGAAGATTTTATTTGCACACTTACATCCTACAACATATTTTTCTGGGGGACAGAACCAGTTGTGAATACATCTTTTGTGGATTAGCACTTGTTTAGAAAATGCACTGTGGGCAAAATCCTTGTGATGACCTTAGACTCTCACATTCAGGCATCAAAAGAAGGACCCAATATTTTGAAAATGTTGACCAGATTTATTTCACCATCACCTACCTGAAGAATCCTGGAAGAATTACCATTTACTCTCTACCCTGCCTGGTTCTCAAAATAGTCATCATTACATTTCAAAGGGTTCTCTCAGAAATACATTTGTTATTCTGTTACCAAGCTTCATCTCCTTTGGTCGCACTAGCCAGTCAGTTTTAGACTTGAATATGAAAATTTCTACCCTGGAATGTCAAAGATCTCAATAAATCTGGGAAAAGAAAAACATATTTATTATTCTTGAACAAAATCAACACAGACATACTATAGCTCTGCACCTGGCAAGGCACCCCTTCCAAGAAGAGGAGGTAAAGCTACATTCAAAAAAGGTTAAAAAAAATTATATCATTCCCTCACCAAATGAAGGGCTGTATTCTACTGTTCATCTTTGTACAAAATTCCCATTGACACCAATTTCACTTATTTGTTGATTGATTTTTATGTGCTCAGTGCCATAGCAACTGGGTGCATTCAATAAATTAAATGTGACATCGCATTAAGTTAAACTTCTTGCAGTGGATAGCACATACAGCACCCCTCCCAGCGCCCTCCAAACAACTATAAATAAACCAGTGATTACCCAGAGTCAAGCAACTGTTTGCAATGAACTCTGAAAATCTGTAAATTTGAGCCTTTGCTGATACATACATATGTTTAACACAGAAGTGAGCATAGGTATCACAATAACTATGAGTTTTCACAACCTGTGATATAAAATGTAAGGTCCTGATCCTGCGATCCCTAAAGACGTGCTATATTGGACACTAGCAAATGATCCTACTGAGTTCAATGAGATTGCTCACATGGGTAACATTAAGCTTACACATACACAGCATCGGGTGCTAGATCATTTCATAAACTAATTTAATTCTTTATTTACGGATGTCACTCATACTAGTGACATCATTGCTCCATGGTAACAAATATATTTCAGATTAAATTTTAGAGTGCTATAATCTATTACAACTCAGCCTCAAACTCCTGACTAATAATAACATAATTATATAGTCACACAATGCTTCTCTATAGATATTTAATTAACATACTGCTTTTTATTTTATATGGTCATCCAAATTCACGGCACTAACTGGTTTATGATATTTCACCCAAAGAGATGAGGAACTCTGGCTGCCTGACTGGGAGGCTCAGAAAAGCTTTTTTTGATCCCTTTAACCTGTGTTATATAAAAGAGCTGAGTCCTGAGGAATCATTAGTAATGTTCTGTCCTGGAAAGGAATGCTGTGAATTTCTTGGACAACGATAACGTGTTACCTAGTAGGCAGATATAGGCTGACACTGAGAAATAAAAAGAAGTGGGGAGGAGAGAAATGGTGAGGGATCTGCAAATCTCTAGCATGGCCTTGCCTGCACTGAACACAAGCCAGAATGACCACGCCACAATAAGAAGAACTGAAAAGAAAGCCCCCTTATGCTAGTAGGTGGTGATATTACGATTAGATGGTAGGCGGTAGCACCGGCTCCTGGAGCCTGAGCGATCTGTTTGCAATTTCATTCTGACACTGACACCCTGACAGACTTTTGTTTTCAAATGGCATTTGGTTAACCAAACAGAATGGGATCCCGTTAACTTGCCAATCTCTTTTTTTCTGCCAATCTGAGGATGGCCCAGGCAGCTTCCAAAACCTCTTTAATGTGCCATCTCACATCCCTCCTCCTCCTTTTTTTTTTTACAAAAAGGAATATATTTCTGTAGCAGCCAATTACAGCAGTTTGAGATGCATAATAATGAATCAATTGAAATTGAAATTGACACCTCAGAGAATCAGTGTAAAAAAAAACCCCAACCCCTTAGATGAATCAAGCTCTTTTTCTCCCTCTCTCCTCCTTATAGTTTTCTATCATTTGCAACAATTTGTTATCACTAGGGTCCTCAGCAGATTGCTGGGAGTTTGGTGTGTGCTGAAAAGTCAGTGATTGGGACTGAAGCTTGTACAGGCTCTGTCTCTTTCCTAAGCACAGATCAATTACAAGGCAGACAAGTCAGTGTCACATGTGATTCACAATGTCAATTTCATGCTAGTAGTAACCATTTAAGAAAGAGCAGTGGAGGTTTTACATTTGATAAGAAATCAACAGTGTTTGTGTTTGTAAAAGACCGATCACAGAGTGTGACAGCTCCACGAGATTGCTATGGAGCATCAGCTACCCGTCTGTCATGGACCTATAAGTATTTATTTCAAATGTTTTTTTAAAAAAAAAAAAAAAAAAACCCCAGGATGTTGAAAATAAACTGTCAGTCTCTATTTACAGCTGTACAAGTAGAAAATACAAAGGCTTTTAGGTTAAATTGTCAGTTAACAGAATTCAAAATAGAAAAAAAAATATGTACCATGCTTGCTGATTTATTACCCATTTGGAAAGAGGAAAATCATTTCTAAATTTGGAGATACAGATGTCTCTGTTTTGGGTAAACACAGGTTGCGTATTTTGGGGCCTTTTCGAGCCTTTAATGTCCTGACCTCCATATGTACTTCAGTTCATTAAATATAATTTGTATGGTAGAAGTAGATAATTAGGGCCAGACTCTCATCTATTACATCAGTCTAAATCCAGACTACCTTTATTGAAGGCCATGAAGTTGCTCTTAATTTACACTGATGTAACTGAGATCAGAATCTGACCCTTATATTTTCAGCATGGAGCAAATAGAATCTTAGAAGCTAGATAATGGGAGCCAGATTCTGATCTCAAAAACATCATTGTATATCCAGCGTACACTGAGATAATGATGTTGCCCCTGATTTACATCAGAGTAAAAGAGATCAGAACCTAGCCCTGAGTCTTCACCTCCTTTCCTGCCAATTTATAGTGTTTATCCCCAGTAAAGAATTCAACAGTCTTCTCTCCAAAAGAAGGAAACTGTCAGAACATTTTTTAGATGACAGCTCCACTTGACAGACATTTATTGTGGGGAAGGATGGCCTTGTGCCTAAAGTTCAGGCCTGGGTGCCAGGAGATCTGGGATCTACTCCCAGTTCTGGAGTAAGCTTTCTGTGTCCCCTGAAGAAAGTTCTTCTGTGCCTTTTGTTTTGTAGCTGTAAAACGGAGATAGCACTACCTGCATATCTTGCAGTTGTGAGGTTTATTTAATCAACCATCAAAAGGACTTTAAGATCCCATGATGGAAGAAGTGGAAAGTATTACTTGGTAGGGCTTTGCATTATATCAGAGTATAAATAAGATCAGGCAAACTTTAGGGTTTTTTTAATTACTACCATCGGAAAAGCCCATCTCTGTTCAGAGTAGCTCTACAACATGACGAGGAGCTGGATAGGAACTGGCAGAAATACCATGGTATTGCCATTCCTACAATATTTCAAAAGAGTGATCCCAAAAAGCGTGCTCAAAAATACTGCAAGAAAGGCAAACCTGTGGCATTGCATGCTACGAAATTGTGCTGACAAGACAGCTCAGAATTATTGCATGAAGGGAAGTCTAGAGAGAAAGTGGAGCCGCTGGAATAGAGAGGAAATATCGGCCCTGACCATCACACTGATTCACACCAACATTTGCCCTTGGCCTCAGTGGAGTTCCATCAATTTTTCTTCAGTGGAGCTACGTGGACTTACGCCAGCTGAGGATCTGGCCCTATAACACCCATTATGGGGTCTTCAATACAGACAGACACTTAACAGAGAGATGCACAGGCACGAAAGGAAATCTACAGTTCTCCACAGCTCTTGGAAGCAATGGACCCATTTCTTGTCTCAGATGTCCCAGTGTAAATCTGGAGTAAGTCCATTGCCTTTAATAGAGTTATTCTGGGTTTACACTGGGGCAACTGCTTGTAAAATCTGGCCCAGCGCTTGTATTCAAACATCAATATCTTACCAAAGGGAGTGAGGTGGCTCAGGAGCTATCTAGCCTTTCACTCCATGCTAAGCTGTTGGTTCTAATCAAGCTGGGCTTGGCAGTGACTGTGTTTATCATCTGCTGGTGGCTCAGTGGCCTATGTGAAATGAGTTGGACTCAGTCAACTCCTAGTGAAGAGGTGTCACAAAACCACCATTACAAGTGGCTTCATTGTTGGCAGTCTGAGCAAAGAGGCCAAGGGGATGAATTGCCCACTCTGTCCTGGAGCTGAAATGCTTCCAGTTAAGGTAGGGCAGTGGCCGTAGCTTGCACTGTCCTTGCTTGAGCTGTGTCTGGTCTATGAATAAATGGAGGGCTTTACTCTCCAGTGCTGTCAAACCGGCTGCTTTATATGCATTAGAAGAACCACCACCAACCTGCCCTGAGTCAAAGTTGTGCTTTGTATTGACTTCTTTAATGTGCTGCTAACGTGTTTTAATTTACCTTTTCCCTTCTGCCCAGCTAGCACCAGGCCTGCCTGGGCTTCTGCAAGGGAATGCTCTAAACTCCCCTTTAGTTGCCTTTATTTTGTTCAAATTAATACTGTAGAGAGCTGGTGGCTTCTTGTTGTGTTATGCATGATTGCAGTAGTGAATAAGTTTTCTAACCAGCACTATAGTTTTTGTTCCCTGGCTGGACTCATTACTTAAAAACTGAAGGGCTGGCTGGAACCCTTTGCTTTGTGCCATAAGGGCATGTATTTTTTGTAAATATAAAATAAACACACACACTTTTTAACGTATGTTAAAAAAGATATTGGAAGATCAGAGTAAAGAATTAGATGCCAATACATGCAGCTTTGCCAACCCCAGCATTCAAAAATCATGAGTCAGGACCCCCAAAGGCAGGAGAGTATTTTTAAAATAATGTTTTCAGGTTCTTTTTTACTTGTCTTCTGGTTTGGGGGTCTTTAGGGTGGGGACAACCACCCTCTTCACTGACACACTAGTGAGAGAACTGGGGACCTCCAGAACAACCAGCATGAACTGCCCCAGCTTGAGTTAAAGAGCCAGAGCTTGGTAGCTGCAACAATTCATATATTCTCTGCAGCGCTGCAACGAGGAAGACTTGAAATTCCTGACTTACCAGTGGGTTCCAGGTGTGTTTGGGGCCTGTTTTCCAGCTGTTCTGGGAAACCGTGAAATCTAGAAACTTTTATTTTTAGCTGAGATTTCCCTCTAACCACATGCTGCCAGGAACAGGGTCTTTCAGAAAAACACCAAATATTTCAAGACTCATGATAAAATCAAAGGAGCTGGCAATGCTGTGAAGTGCAGGACAGTAAGTCACACCAGGACAGATGGAGAAGGATTTAGGCCTACATTTCCCCCAAACTGCCTCTGATATAGTGGGCACATGTTGTGGATGCAGTCGCCCTCATTCAGAAGCCTTGCGATATGATTGCAGTGTGCAGCTTCAAATCAGGCAATGAGGCATTATAATGGGGTTAGTTGTGGGTGTAATAAATTGCCCCTGCAAATTGCAGGTGCAGAATTGCATCCACAATATTGGAGTCCAGTTTGAGCACCTAAAAGTTAAATTGATAAGTGAAGTTTGTGTCGATGGGAATTTTGTACAACAATGAACAGTAGACTATGGCCTTTTATTTGGTGACGGGTAGATTTAATTTCTTGTACCTTTTTTTTAACGTGAGCTGGAAATGTTTGGGTGGTGGCTCTGACATCAGCTGATGGATTCCCAGTTCTCTGGACAGCTGGTGAAGTTTCACATACCCAGGCCGGTTACATGAATGAATTTTGAATTTAACAGGTAACATTCAATGGAAATATGTATTTCAACTTTGACAGTGTTTTGAGTATTAGCTATAAAATAGGGATAGCGGTACTGAACTCCTTTGTAAAGCTCTTTGAGATCTGTGGATGAAAAACATTAGACAGTCGCTAGGTATTATTATTATTAGCCCGCAACTATAACATGTGACCATTAATCCCAGCACACATGACACTTACCTGTGTACCATACTGGTCTGGTATATCCATCAGCTACTATGACCATGCCTTCTGCTGAGGATCAGCACTGTCTGCAGGGCACCGTAGAAGGCTCACCGTGATCTGCACAGCGATGGAAGAGGAATCTGCATCCAAAGGCGCAAAGCTTCACTTCTGACTCAAACCAAATTACACCCACCCTCATCTGTTTTGTTTGTTTCAAAATAATTAGTGAGTGAATTAGGTGTTCATGCTGCTAATGAAGGATTAAGGACCCAGTTCTGCAAAATGCTGAGTGTCTCCTGGGAAATGCTGAGTACTCTCCACCTCCATCAGCTCTGTGTTGCCAACTCTAATCAGACTTATGATAATCAGTGTTTTTGTCAACGCCCAAGTTCTTGGAGTCATGTGATTTTAAAAAAGTAGAGATTCTCCCTTAAAGTAAATTTCTAGTATTTATGGTTATGAAGTAAAACTTGAAAGCGTGAACACTAAAGGCTCAAAAAAAAGTAAATAAAAATAACCTAGAATTTCTTATTTTTAAAAATCTCATGATTTTTAAACCAATTTCATGTTTTTTGTGGGTCTGACTCTTGACATATGAATGTCTGAGGCTGGCAAATCTGTGATCTTCGGTGTGAATGAAGTCACTCAGTACCCTCCAGATGGTGCTCAGCACCTTGCAAAATACGGGGATAATAGTGCTGGCAAGACTCAGGCAGAGTGCAGGCAAGAGATGTGAAAGCTTTTCCCGTCCCTACCCGCAGTCCTGGCCTGCAGAACCCTGGCTCTTCCGATCTCATGCACAGCATATGGACATTATTTATGTGGGGATCAAACACTTTCCTTTGGACACAAAGACAGACTTCCTTTTGATCCAAATATGAAACGGCATGTCCACTTGGACCACCCCTCCCCCAGCACTGATACCTGCCCTGGGAACACCAGATGATCACCTCAGACACACAGTTTAGGACCTGACCAAATTCCCCAGCCCCTCCCAGTGGTATAGACAGCCATACTTCCAATCGTCATCCCACACAATACAAGAGGAGCGAACAGACATACATCCATATTGTCCTTGCGTCAGCCAGCTGCCCTCCCTACTGACCTCTGTCCTAGTATACACATGCAACTCCATTCTGATACACTGGACTAACCTTCACCCCATCTACACAACCCTCTCCCAGCATCAATATAGACACTGGTGGGGCTTTCCAATTGGCATTAGACACCCAATTCCCATTGACTTTCAATGCCTCACTCCCTGAGGGCCCTTTGGAAATGCCATCCACTAGCAATGACTTTCATTCCCATGACCAGGAGCAACTTGGACCAAATTCTTCTCTCAAGTACACTTATGTAAACCCAAAAAACCCCACAATTTTAGTGGAATTAACTCCAGATTAACACTGGTGTAAAAAGGAGCAGACTTGACTCCTTACTTCAAAGAGACATACTGGCATTCTGAGGGCCCAATTTTCCTCTTCATTACTTGGGTGTAACACTAAAGAAGCCAATAGCTACACAACAGTGTAACTGAAAGGAGACGTCTGCCTGAGTTACTAACCTTTGTGCTATGTACACAAGCCCCTCTCCTCAGAAATGCGGGCACCCACCCAACTAACCTTCACCCATGCAAGCACATTCAGGCACTCGGCTATTCTGTTGCTTCCTGTATATTTGTTGGCTCCCCAAAGACCTTTATTACACAGAGCTCCCTTGTCGCTGCACACCCCAGAGCACACACAAACACAAACCCACACAGCAAGCGGCTTATCAAGGGCCACAAGTGGAGAGTTTGTAAGCAGTGAATTTTCTCCATGTTTATCCCCTGGAGGGGGTGTTTTGTGGGTTTATTGACTAAATAAGGGTATTGATTTGTTAAGAGCTTTTCTACTTCCTTTCAATGGGAAATATTGTTATCTCTTTCCTCTCCTCTGTACACAAGGTGAGAAGTTCTTTTAGTGAGACCATAAATTTCCATCTTGGCTTTTCTCTGCTGTGTAAACAAGTGTTTGCCTGTCCCTGGGGGTTAATTTGGTCATGTTAAATGATCTGAAGATACCTCTTGGGCTCCAAGCTTGTAGACTGTGCTCTAAGGAAAAGTCACATGCTTACATAAGATGTAACCTCCCTTCACACATTCTGCATAGTTACACTGTTCTCCCCACCATCCCAACAAACTCCAGGGCACAGACAAGCAGCTACAAAATCAGGGGCTTCTCAAAGTACACACACGTGTTCTCTCGTCAGCCTCTCTTTCCCCCATACATGCACAGGGGCTCCTACATACCTTTCTCAGGGTTGCTATGTTGCAGCCTAGAAAACTCTTGTGTATCTGGTGGCGGGCCCCTGAAAAGCCATCACTGCCTCAAGAAGGGTTTGACGGCAAGAGAGGGGACACTGACTGCTTCCCCTTGTGGTCTCATGACATGCAGCCCCACACGCCAGGTCAGCTACATCATCTCACCGTAACTGAATGATCTTCCCCTGGAAAAAAGCACAACCATAAAACAACAACTGTCATGCTCTGGGGATAACTCATGGTAAATGTGATTAATAATGAATAAAGATAGCATTGCTGTAATCTCCAGCCTACGGTGGAACAGTAGGTTATTGCTGACCACTAGTGTCAGAGCTACACCTGTATTCATAAATGCAGTAGACCTTCCTTCCTGAAAATTACAGTCACTGAGAGGTCTGGGAGGCTCCTAAATAGACATGGGTATAACACTAACCTACCCCTTTGCCCAGGAAGAAAATTCAGGCTTGTGAGGAAATGTACATAGCAATGTATTTTATTTGTGTCCATAGCAACGTTGGCTCCGCCCTTTAGCAGGCCCTTCATGAATCTCTCTCATGAATAGTTTTCAGTGGCTAGATTTTATTGTTCTACCGTTTTGTTGACATCAGGGCTATCTATTCAAAGGCAAGGCATGCAGTGATTGTAGTCAGAGCACCTCCTCATTCTCCTAATATAGGAATGAGCATGGAATACCCATGGTGCAAGAGGGAGAAATGCCTCTTAGTCCTCAATGCACTTTCAGGCGGAGGAGCAGATCCTAGCTTTATTGGGGTCCATGGTTCACTCCACACACACCCAAGCCCTGATTCAGATGTATATCCTAAGTCATGCCTTCATACTATACTAGGTTCCTTCTTGGGATAATTAATTGTTTCTCAAGATTATGGAGACCATGAAAGCCACAGTCCAACACTGAAACAAACCATTTTAATCTGTTGGGATGCCAGATGAGATTACAGCAAGTCCTATTAAGCTTCTCCAGGCTTCAGTGGGCTGTGCCAGAACCAGACTGTAGGCCATAGCACAACCTAATGGGCTGTGGGTTGTATCAGTAACGTGTGTCATAACAGATCCCACTGGGCTGTGTCAGCTCCATTTACCAGAGCAAATCCCAGTGGGCTGGGTAAGATTTGAACTTCATGTCATACAGGAGTTCATTTACAGAGCATTGCATAGCTGTGTGCGTCCCACTGATTCAAATGGGGAGCTCGATAGCTAAAACTTCATGCAACACTTTGGAAATTCACTCCACTGTGTTGCATCACTGGAGAGCCTACAGGGCTGTCAGCATTATGGCTCCCAGGAGGGCTGGCTGTAGGGACACCATCTTATTGGTACAAGAGGTCCTGTGAAACTGTATAAAATGCATCACAGAAGGACCTATAGCGCTGTGTCATTCCCAATAGGCAATGCAACACAGCTCATGCCTTGTAGAAGCTCTTAGGCTGGATCAACATCTTAGGTGCAATCTTGGCTTGACTGAAGTCAATGGCAAAACTCCCATTGACTTCAGTGGATCCAAGACTTCACCCCATACATCTCATGCACGCATAGCCCATTAGTAACATCAACATGGTGTGCTGGAACAGATCCCACACTGACCTGTGTCTAAACCAAATATTCATCTCTGTGGTCTGTAGCAGCACCATATTGCATCCCAAGTGTTGCTGAGCAGGGCCAGAACAGGAATAGGTGCCACAGCAAAGAAAAGTGAGCTGTACTGCAGTCTGAACTGCATTACCACTGTTGCCACATGATGCATCAGGCCTAGCTTCCCTGTCACAATAGGTTCCAGTGGACTAGACGAGAATTCTGACTGGGAGTGTGTCGTATGCTAATGGGCTGTGAAAGAAGCAGTGGTCTTTCATGGGTGCAAAGGAGCAGGGCCTGTTCTATGGGCTGGCAATCAGAGCAGTCAACCTGGGTACCAACATTCAGGGGACACTGTGCCACTCAGGTTGTTTGGTGGGTCTTTTTGTTTTGCTTTTTCTCCACTGATTGGCCAACCATCATTGTTGTTGTGGTGGGAACACCAAAAATGTCTTCCTCCCTGGCTGGCAAAACACCTATGGCTGTTTTTGCAAACAAGAACAATATTTAGCCTGCTATAGCAACTGCCAAAGGGTTGGACCAGACTGAATCCTGTGTGGGTTGATTGCATCTCACAGTCATAGTTAATAGGCACTACATACGTTAGTACATTAAAATGACAATTACAGTCTCTGTAATATTGTACTGGTCCAATCTGGTTGTATGAGAAATGGATCAAGTGACAAGCAGATTCCAGGTTGCTATCCCAAGACTGCCACAGCAAATCCTGTGTCACAATAGATCCCATGGGTCTGTGTTAGAAACAGCAGGTAAAAGCAGGTTCCAGGATATGGCATGTAAAAGGAACCGAACAGCTGCTGTGTGAACATGCCTCAGGATTCCAGGGCCTGATACTGATCTCACTTATTCCTGATTTACACCGGTGTAAGGGAGAGGAGAATCAGGCCCTTAATGTGCACTTTGAACATATGTCACAGCAGATGCGAGTGAGCTTCATTAGAACCCAGTGGCGTGGAGTAGCAGGTTCTGCTGAGTTTTATCAAACCTGAAGTGTCAGAGGAGGAATTAATAGGCTGTTCTGTGTGTATATGAAAGCACCTAGAGGATAACGGAATCAGAAGCAATAAACAACATTGGTTTACAAAGAACAAATCATGCCAGACAAAGTTGATAGCTTTTTTTTGATCAAATTACAAAATTAGCGGATGAAAGGCATACCGAAGATGTAATGCATCTAGACTTGAGCAAGGCATTTGATACAGTGCCTCGCAAAATGCTACTTGAGAAATTAATCCAAATTGGCTTAGATATGAGCACCAACAAGACGGATTGAAAGAAGTCTGAAGGACTGTAAACAAAGAGGAAGGATAAGTGGCAAAGCACTGATGTAGGGGGATGTGTCCTAGTGCAAAGCCATTGGTTTGGGGCTAGGCCTTGGTTCGTATCACATTTTTATTAATGGCCTCGGGGAAGAAGGAGTAAATGGCTTATTGATACAGAACTAGGCCAGGTCAGGTCTTGAATGGGAGACAGGCAAGGTGCACACAAGGAGCTGCAGGAGGGAGTTGTGCTGATGATTCAGTAGGTGGCGCTCATCCCTGTGAGTTAGAAATAAACGAATGCTCCAGCGTGGGGCTAGGGGGCACTGTGCTGCTGGAAGTGCCATCTCTGGGTTTAGATCCAAAACAGAGGTCCTGATTACTTATGGTCACTGAAGATCTCATGGCATTTTTGCAAGAGTATAGTGGTTAGTCCTGGTGTCCAGGCCCAGGTCTAATCAGGAAATTACATGTTGTCTTCTTTTCATCTGGGAACAGGTCAGTTCTCTCAGGGTAAGGTCTGGTTTTGTTTGGCATGTTCTAGTACTTTTCTTTTGTGGTTATACTTTTATGGCATATTTTTACCATTGCCTTTAACAAGGGCAGCAAGCACAGAAAACTTTGAGAACTCTGGATTAAAAATTAAAGGAAGCTGAAGCTTTATCACCGTTCAGGTCTGACAGAGTTGCCCAGTTCTCCTGTAACAATGTCATACGGCAGCTATCACAACATCTCCCGGCCAGACACTTACGCCTAGTACTAGACTGGAGTAACTTGTTAGCCACACCTGCACCCTTCTGCTCTCCTGTCCTACTCAGGACTTTATGCCTTGCACTTGTACATGGAATATTCTGCAGTTGCTTCTGTGCAGGATCAAACCCTACAAGCCTGATCCTGCTTCCACTGAAGTCAATGGCAAAACTCCAGTTAATTTCAATGGGAGCAATAGCAGGATAAATGTGTCGTGTCTGGACATGCCATGAATCTGATTATCTACTGTGCGTGCTTTTAAATTCCCTGATTGCTTCTTCACCTAGAGAGAGATTGAGAGCACGTTGTAAAGATCAGTCCCATCAAGCCAAATCTGCAGCTTTACATAAAGGTGCTCGATCCAAGCCCACAAACACATTTAGCAGGTCAAAGACTGAATCAGCATTCATATTCACCTGCCAGGGCTAGGGAGGGCTGATTTTTATTTAACTATCATGAGAGAGGCTGGAACAACCTGAGCTAGGAGGGGTTAGGCAGGCCCTGATGGGAATCCCCACACTGTGTGCATTATTCCTGGTGTGCAAATAAGGAATATTTTACTACTCACCCCAAGGGAGGATTGAACCACAATTTGGGCACTGGTATGATGTATTCATCTTTGCAGAGACCTGAGTCGGGAACCCGTGAGTTCAGTGGCAGGAGCTTTGTTTCTAGAGTTAAAGGAGAATCTTGATAAGCCATCAGTTAGGTAGCACAAATAACCCCTCTTGAGCCACCTGCCCAGAGTGATCAACATCTTCCCAATAGCACACAAGGTGCATTCGTTCCTTGCTAGGCAAAACTTGTGTAGGCCAGCGCATCAGGCAGAGTCAAAACTCTGATCACTTTACCAGATACCTGACACATAGTCACCATTTCACACAGCCATCAAGCCATCACCATGCCACATCTCTACCACGCGACCACCACGCCAGACAGCTGTCAATCCAATAACCAAGCCAAATTACCTTAATTTTGGTCCCTGTGCCAGGCATCCCTCCTGCTGATCCCAGCCCCCTGCCAGACAGACGTTGCAGGAATCACACAGCACTATGATTTCTAGAGCAGGCAGCCATGGCTGTGACCCCTACCCCAGGTCTCCCTTTGATGCCTACATCTGACAGATGTTTCCTCTCCCTCTGCCATGCAGCCCTCACTCCAATTCCAAGCAGCTAAATAGCCCTTGTTCCTGATCTCCAGGCCAGGCAGACCTCATCTGATTGCCAGTCCAGAGCAGGCTTTGGGAGCTGGGAGGGGAATCAGGTTTGCTTCCCAGATAAAGACTGGGAAGGATTATGGGCTCTTTAAGCCTGTCTGTGCAGTTGTGTTGGCTCCCTGTGTGCTGACCCATTCGTGTGCTGTATTAGAATTGTAGAGTAATAAATGAACAGTGGAGGGGTTTGTAATGATGATTAGGGACTGAAATTGGCTCAGATTTACAGTGTCACTCAGGAATGGAGGGAGAGGGGGAAAGCATTCTGAGCGGCCTAATGGATCCATCAACTCGTTTTGGCTGCTCAGTGGGCCGAGCAGGGTCACCAGGCTTTCCGCTGGCAGCACAAAGCACTTCAATTTTGTTAGGAAATGTATCAATTTAACTGACTTGAGCAGCACACTGAAAAACCTAATGAATCTGGACTCAATTTTCCGCCACACTGCTTCTGCGAACTGTCGGAAACAATGTCTGTGGTCGGGGGTGAAGGCTGCCTCGGATAGGCTGCCTGCTCTTCCCTTCCTCTGTCAGGGTTAGTGGAGAGAGACAAGCCTGCCTCCTGCAAGCCAGTGACAGCCACAGACCAGGAGCTGCCACTCTCCTAACAATGATGTCATTAAAGGTAAATTGGCCTCTATTTCAGCAGGATGATAGTGCTAATTGAGTGGGAAAATATAATATAGGGAGCTGTTGTCTGCAGTTAAAGGGAGGAGGGGGACAGATTAAATGGCCTACAATAGTGGGTGTCAGGCATGGCAGATGTTGCTTTCTGCTGATAACTGCACTGACATATCTCTAGCTTGTCAAGGCTGGGGTTTTCAGAGAGACTTACGGCAAAAGGCAGCAGATGGCCCTCCTGAATGGGAATGAAGTGCTTAAACAGCCTGGCTGCTGAAGGCAGCTAGTTTGTAAATAGAAGAGTCGGAGGTGTCTTATTGATCCTGCTCGCTGCCCACGAGTGCAGCTAACCAACAGGCAGTGAAGAGGGCCCCAAGCAGCAGGAGTCAGGTTTCGCGGAGGGTCCAGGTTCCTATCCGGAGTGACTGGAGTTGGCCTTCTGGCTGGATGAGCTGTTTGCACAGTGGATACTCCCAGACCTATGCCCTGGATAATTAGGACCTACCTGTGCGCAGCGTCTGAGGTGCATCACCTTAACGTCGGAGACTGTCAAACTGCAAAACAAAACTCAGAGAGTCTAATCCACTGGCAAAACAGCAGCACTCCAGTAGTAACACACCAAAGGCACTGCCATTACACAACACAGAGAGAAAAGAAATACCAACCCCACACAACGCTATACCAACCCCCCCATAGGTATACTGCAGTCTCCACAAACACCCTCCAACGAAACCACACCAATAAAAATAGACAGACATTCAAAAATCACACCAACAGCAACCCTGCAGAAGAGAGAGCCGTACACCCACTTCTCCAAACACATGCAAAATACACAAAAAGAATCCAATTGTTTCATTACAAAAAATATATCAGGTTAACATGTATATATTTAATACATCAGATCATCTCAATAACTGTGAGGTGCATGGTTTTCCCATTCAGGAACATACTAAATTTAAACACAGAAAGAAATACAAATTTTTAGATATTTGTATATCTCTTAAATATGTATAGGTCTGGATTCAGATTGAACCCTGGTTTTCCACAGATGGATCTTCATTGACTTCTGTAGAGAGACTCCTGATTTACACCGGTATGTATGAGAGGTAAATCAGACCCATATTGTTTCAAACGATGTGAATGAAAAGGGGGGATATATATGTATATACATGCATATAAACAAATATACACTCGATACATATGTGTGTGTGTAATACATACATATACATGTTTTACATGGAAATTAAACATAATATATAAACTTTGGGAGATTATGTTGGAGAGGTATATGAATATAAACGTATCCAATGTTCATAGAAACACACAAGAAATCCCACAAATGCATCCTCTAGTGATGTCACACAAAAGCTTACCAATTAACTCACAAGCACATCCACTGGTGAGATCATGCAAAAGATATAAAATCCCTTCCACAAAGTTCTGCAAGCATCCCCTTACATACAGGCTCACATAGAAAAGGTCTGAAGCCCAGGAAATTAAACACTCCCAGTGCACACACACACACACACACATCTGCGTCCACAAACTCCCACATCCATCCACAAGATCATTCATACATGTTGTCCAACAAATGGCGCTCTCACAGAACAGTAGTTCCACGCTCAGAAATCATACATAAATGTCATCCTGTCACCCAGATTCAGTCCCATTTCCTGTATACATGAGCCTCTCCCATGAGCCTCTCCAAATATAAACACACACGTGCACCCTATTATTAAATCAATCCAAACATGCAAGCATGGCCTTTCACAAAATCACACAGAGTCTGGCACAAACACTTATCTGCTTACCAAATGACATAAATTGAGTCTGTATACACAAACACATCCACGGACGCAGCTGGAGAAACACATTGCTAATATCCACACAGACACAGATTTACCACTGATAACATCACAGGCATTCTTCCTCACACACACATCGCCAATAACACAAGCATGCACGTAGGAACAAATTATGCTCTCACTGAAGTCAATAGAGTTGCTCTGGCTTATACCTGTGTAGCTGAGAGCAGATCTATATAGACACATACACAGCTCAGACACGCTGAAATAGAGAGGTTCTGATCCTGATCTGACTTACACCAGTGTAAATCAGGAATTAATTACGTTGCCCTTAATGGAGTTAAACTGGTAAGAGATCAGTCAAGGCTAGAGTGTAGTTCTGGTGCAAACATATCTACCAGGCTACAGCTAATGCGAGAAGACCCTACTGCAATTCTGTTGTTTGCAGTGTTGTCTCTCCCACCAACAGAAGTCAGTCAATAAAAGATATTACCTCACCCACCTTGACCCCCTACACAGATTGGCACTGAATCAGGTCCAGAGACCATGTAGGGAATCCCGGAGACGTTCAGAGGTGTGTCCACAAACACGTCCCATGCACATGCATCCTTAACACACACGCCCCTCTGCATGCCCCCAACGTCACAGAGAGACACATGCGCATTCCCAGACATCCTGTGGCACACACACATTCACGCAAAAGAGTGTGATTCCCAGCCATGTGACTGTCCACCCAAGTAGGTTTACATGCTGGGCTTGTGTTCCTATGAAATGCAGACACACATGCAGTGTAACGAACCTCTCCTCAGCTGCATTTATGAGCATTCTGCATAGGCTCCTCCTTGGAAGGAAAAAGGAAGCAAGGTGGGGCTTGAACTTGGAAGGTGATTGAGATGCTCGCTCCTGCTACATGTAGCGTCACTGGCCTAAATTCTGCTCCTGTATCCATACATACAGATCCTGTTTGAAGCCACTGGCTATTGGGCCTGTCTACCTGCCTTGTCTTAATTGGCCCCCTGGCTAGTTACCTCTGCAAACCCCACTGATTTCAATAGGTTTGATTTGATGTAACTGAAAATGGAATTTGGCTCCTTGCCTTCCTTAAGAGGGAATCCATGCTGGAGTAGCACATCACACCTGCAGGATCTTGTTCTTTGCCACTGAGCCTGCTTTCCGTCCTGCACTAGCAAATGGAGAAAAAAGGCCATCCAATACAAGGTTCGTAGTCACCTGAATGAAATGCCCAGTGCTGCAGAGAGACACTTCCAGGGCTACCAGATTTAAAGAAACTTGGAACTTACAGAAAGCAGGTGCCCTGGTACTCCCATCTTATGGGCAGTCTTCCGATGCCAGTGCAGCCGCCCAGTCTCCATCTCTGTGTGGGTGAAACCTACCAGCCTCACACCACTGCTCCTTCTCCTGGATGTGATCAGACAATTTTAGTACTTCACAAGGAGAAGGCTTTTCCAGCAATGTACTGGCACTGGGACAAAAAGTTTCTTCTACTGTGGGACAAGGACGCTGTTGCAAATGTCCTCCCCACCACCACTCTGAGGAAAGCATTCTCATGGTGGCTGGGGTCTTTTGTGGATATATCTGGTCTAGAAGTTGCCCAGCCTTATTTAGGGTTTATTTTGCCACACCTACGTCAAAGCAGAGACTGAACAGGAGACAGGATGGGGTGTTACCTTGCTCCTCTCTCCTTTCTCCTCTTTCAATTTCCTTTTCATTTCTTCTTTGCCTGTCCTCTTTACCTTCCCCACTTCTTCTTTTCTTTCCCCCACACTCTCCTTTCTTCTTCTTCCTCTCCGCATCACCCTCACAACATTCCCTTTGTTCTTCATGATCTTCCCTTCCCTACTCTACTGCAGTACACATTTGCTTTACTCTTCTTTGTTTCCTTCTACTCTCCTCTTTCTCCTGACTTTCTCTTCTCTGCTTTGCCTCCACCTCTCCTTTGCCTTTCCTTCTTTTCCTTTCCCCACACCTCCCTTTTCTATCCCTCTCTTCCTTTTTCCCAACACTTATTAATGGCTTCCATAGGTTGCCTACGTTCCTACATCCATATTATCCTTTGCTGTATTTCTCTAGTGGCAGTGTCTGGACTCGGGAGGTTTCGCTCAACTAAACCTACAAGCTTGGTTTCCTTGCCACATAGCCATGTTTACTTGGACTGCTCCTCTTATCAAATATCGTAATTCTGAATCACCTTATATCTCAACTGCATGTACAGACACAAACCTAACTGAATTTTACTACGGCATTGCTGAAGTTTAAGGACTTGGCTGCTTTTCCATTCGGCAATAGGAAGACCATAATTTTACACATGATCAAGCCTCAAACATGAAAACAAACATTGGCTAGACAGATGTTGAGCCAAGACCCTCTGGTTGTTACCCACTACTCTGCTTATTACACAACACTTTTCTCTAAGTTCTTGCTACAAACCTAGGTAACCTTCTGCTATCCAATCTCATCACCACCAGTTTCTCTAGCACAAATTCCTAGCTCTGTCTCAGCTGAGCTGAGTGGAGTGTTCTGTTCAATAGCCCTTTGCCAATATAATATGGCTGGTACATGTGGTGGTGTCCTAGAGATTCTTCAGAGTTTTGATCCAATAACGGGTAACGCTCAAGCAAAAAAGAGACAATGCGGCATAAAATGAGAAGGGAAAATCAGGGTAGATTTGAGGTGTGATTCTTTGCTCTAGTTTGGATGAGTGGGATTATGGATTTTATGTCCCATCCATACATATCTATCCAGTGCTTGGAAAGGCCATTGTTCATCATACAAGTAAACAAACCTGCCTCAACCCCCTTTGGCACCAGCCCCTCTAGGCCGGTCTCTGAAAAAAGGACCCTTAGATTTAGCAAGTGGCTCAGTCTGTCCCAGAGGAACACAGAGAAGCTCTTTCCACAGTCTGAGGGAGGAATGCTGCCCTTTTTCTGTACAGCACATAAAGAAACTCACTCTGCACAGAGGGAGCAGGTTCTTAACGGATCGCCCAGCATTTGCAGTAATCAAGAAGGATTCAAGTGACAGGTTTGTGTGGCGTTTGTTAATTTACTTGAGCTTCATTCCTGGGAACAGCTGGCTGGATCCCAGCAGGACTGTGCCTCTCCCTGGCCCACCTGCTGCTAGACAGACGGGCTTTGGGTACAGTTGTAGTTAAAGTTTAGCAGGCAGCTATTGCTGGCCATTACAAATCTCAAACTTCTTGAAAGACTCATGTGCAGAAAGTGTTTTGGAAGCGGAGACATTGGCTCTAGGCTTTGCTAACTGGTTTCACTTGGGTTTGCAGAGCAGTTGAGGAGCTGAGAGTGCTCATTCTGCCATTAGCACATCACCAATTGAATTACCAGGGTGATGCCACTGAACACAGGATTCATAAAGAAAGAACGTAATGGTCAATTGTATACTGTGACTGGGGCTTTTTCAAAGGAGCCTAAGGGAATTAGACACCCAATCCCCATTGAAATTCAAGAGCAAATGGGCACCTAATGCCTTTAGTCTTCTTAATCTCCAGCCTATGTATTTATATAATATTAATATTTTACCTAATTATTCCTATTGCCTTAAAAAGCCAGCTTTCTCTTTTACTGTAACTGTGGAAATGGATTTTTAAAAATAAAATAAAAAGATGCAAAAATTCCCTAGCATGG
Organism: Eretmochelys imbricata; assembly: GCF_965152235.1. NCBI lineage: Eukaryota > Metazoa > Chordata > Testudines > Cheloniidae > Eretmochelys > Eretmochelys imbricata. The sequence continues at coordinate 12,986,994 of NC_135581.1, forward strand.
AAATATTTTTCAGCATATTCTTGTTAAAAGAAAAGTCATTATTAGGTTTCAATGTAATTTATTTTCCATTTTCTGGATGTGTCCTGAACCTCATAAATTCCTCACGGAAGTTAAAGCTGGAGGTGGCATGGGTCAGTGGCTAGACCACATGGGCCTGGGAGTCAGGTGACCTGTGATCTAGTCTCAGCTCTGCCAGTTGCTGTCTGCGGGACCTTTGGCAAGTCACGCCACCCCTCTGTGCCTTTTTCTTCTTCTGTAAAATGGGTACAATGACGCTCACCCTTCCCTTTGTAAAGCACATGGAGATTTAGGGTTGAAAAGGCCTGTATGAGGACTGATTCCATACCAGGCCCAGTGGGCATCACCTCCCACCTTGCATTGTTAGGATGATGGTGGTCCCATGATTTCACATGATCTCTAACACCAGGGTGTGCTGCATTGCGGGAGGTCCTTGTCACTTGTGCCATGCCTCCTTTCCACCAGTCCCAGGGTGTTTACTGTTCACATTGGCAGTGAGGAAACGAGAGCTGTTGAAGCCGCCTCTTGGACACCTGCTTCGCTACCAGGACCATCCCATTACTCCCCCTGCGACTGGAACGGAGTCTTTGGGCCATCCCATCCCATGCTCTCTGCTTCCTGGCACTGAGTGCTACACTCCCCTCGGGGCTGGAGGCTCTTCTTGGGCCGCCCTTTCAGCCTCCTGGGTCCCACCTGGTCACTACTAAAGAGACCGTTGCTGTGAGAGAGCCCATACCCGGCCTGAACTCCACCTCATCTCCCCCAGCCTGAGGGACTCAACATTCCTCACAGCAGTGGGGAGATTTCCCTTGCAGTCTGCATCCCAGCGCTCTGGACAATCCACCCCAGGAAGCTGCTTCCCTCCCTCCTGGGGTTCTGATCAGACATGCCAAACCCGCAAAAAAAAAACCCCCACAGAAATTGGGCTTGGCTTTGGCTTAATTGGCTTGTGAGTTGCTAGTTTTTGGCTTGTAGCTTGTTGCTTGTTTGGCCTGTAGCTTTTGCTTATTTTTTTTTTATCAGCTCCCGGCAAGCCGGGGGCAAAGGGGGGCAAGCAATGGTAAGGGGGGGAGAGAGTGAGAGATTCTTAGGAATTGGCTTGTTTTGGCCTTGTTTTGAAATGGGATGAGCTTGGTTTTTGATTTATTGTGAAAGTCAGGGTGCTTATTGACTGCACGAAAGTTGGCAACTGAGGTTCTGATACCTATAAATCCATCCATCTTTGATTAGAGCTTTGTGTATCTTTAAAAATGGGCAACTGGCAACAGTCACAGTGGATGAAGGGGAAAGAGAATGTGCTCTGATTGAAGTGGCATCTTAAAAGTATTTTGGTTGCAATCTCAAGCCCGAAATGGTCTTGGGGAAAGATACCAACAGCACATTGGAAATCCCTGGGGATGGAGCAGGGATGTGAATTGTATTGGCCTGGCTGTATGTTACAGTCCTTCCATCATAGTTTTGGCAGGAGGCCTGGGGAACTCAGAGTTGACTCTTTTAGATGATTGTTATTTTAACATTGTTTGTATTACAGGAGCACCTAGAGGCCCCAGCTGAAATGAAGACTTCATTGTGCTGAGCACTGCATCACCACAGATTAAAAGACATTCCCGCCCCACAAAAACTTAGTTTAGACAAGACAGGGAAAAAAAGGGAAAGAAAAGAGAGGCCTGGAGAGCTGACGGGACTTGCCCAAGGTCACCCAGCTCTTCAGTAGCAGAGTTGGGAACGGAAACCATGCCTCCCAAGTCCCAGCTCCACTAGCCTATGCTGCTTCTGCCATTACATATCCATGGCACTTGGAGAAATATAAATATATGTATTTAGTGTGGGCACTTTCACAGGTCCAGAGAACATATACAAGATCACAGATGGTTCCTCTATTGAGAGAAATATATGTTTGTCCAACATATATATATATGTTGTACATACCAGCACATATTAATTATTAATTAATTATTAGTAGTAGTTATTTATATAGTGGTAGGGCCTAACAGCCTCAGTCATAGATCAGGCCCCCCATTATGTTAAGCATTGTACAAACACAGAACAGACAGACAATCCCTGGTCCATATAGCAAATAAAAAAGACCTCCCACCAAATGACTAAATAAATGACACTAGAGTTATTATGGTCATCCTTTATATTAAAGACCCGTTTATCAAAAGTCAATAAATCAAACAGATGTTGTAAGCATGCTACAGACCTAAGTAGTATGGCTTAGAGATGGTTATAAGCCTGTTGACCTGTCAGACTCTGACAACCGATTTATTTGTCTGTGTATTAAAACATCTATTAATCATTTATCTTTTATAAACAACTTATAAATGGAACCTAAAGTGTGACCTATATACTATTAAGCTAGATGTATTTAACACAGATGTTTAAGTTACATTTATAAGTAATATATTACATTATATCCCGTAAATAGGTTCATTATATTTAGTTTTATTTAATTTCTTTATTTTATTATTTATCACTCCTCTCAAACACAGACGTCTCCATTGGCTTGGTCATCTAAATCAGATAGACACATATCAGAGGATCTCCCGTATGGATGTTCCAAGGGCCGTGGACTGATCTAGGCTCAGATTCAAGGACATTTGCAAGAGGGACTTGAAAACTTTCAGCATCAGCCCTGCAAGCTGAGAAGACGCAGCTAGCAATGGGCTACACCAGAGGGCTGTGCTGTGCCCGGGAGTCAAAGAGGCTGATGAGAGGTGGTTGAGAGTGAGAGGCCTCAAGCATTTGTCCGTGCCAGCTTCACCCTCTGTCCCTGCATCTTACACCCGCACTAGTTCTGGCAAGGACTGTTGCTCAAGACTTCGTCTTTTTAGCGAGGCATGATCAGTGGTGCTGGAACAATTTTTATAGTGGGGGGTGCTGAAAGAAGAAACAATGTATGTGGGTTGTTACTACCACTTCAAGCCAAGGGGTGCAGCAGCACCCCCAGTTCCAGCACGTATGCTCATGATGCTTTAGCATGACACACAGTAACACACCTGATTTGGCACTTCCACCGCCATCTTTTGAGATGGACAGTTGCCACCACCACTATTTGATTTTACTCAAAAATGTATGTTTCCATATAGACGGCTCATTGGGAATTATAGTAATGTCAAAAATTACAGTGCCAATTTTCCCACTGTCCATCTAATTGCAGCCTGTAGGTTTTTGGTAATGCCCGTTCATTGAAGGACCGCGGGGTTGTGGCATGTTCTTTCCGCTGATGCCCACTCACTTTGCTATCAGCCAAAGGATTCCTTTGTTCCACTCTTCTGAGACTCTTTAATAGCTCACATCAAGTACGGGATCAGCAAAGTACCCGTCAGACGTCCGCACAGGCAACGCCTAACTGCATTTATAAGCTTGAACCAAAGTCACATACTGACTAAAAACCAGGAACCACTGCCACTGTGTGAGCCAAGCAGAATCTATTTGTTACTTGACAAATGCAGGAGGCTTAGCCAGTTTGTAATACAGTAAACAATTAATCGTTTCGATTCCACAGCGCTCTTAATGCAGGCATCTCCTCTGAAAAGTGCAGCATAGGTCTAGATCTCCAACAGGGAGGTGCCCTGTGTAATCTTTGGGAAATAAGAACAGAGAATGGGAAGAGGAGTGGTAAGCAATATTAGAGGCTGTGCACCAAGCTGGTGGGGAATGGAGAGTTGAAAATGGCTTGGAAAATACATAGCAAATGGGAAGCAATTGATTATCCTGATCCTTTATAGCCTTCCTTTTTTTCCTTCTTTCCTTACTTGTGGTCTAATAACCATTTTCTGTATCAATGCCATTATCATAGCTTGAAAGGTGCTGTATCGTCCAGTATTAGATTTAAATTAATTCACACTATCAACAGCTGATGTTGAGCCACTGGTAGGGTCTAGCAGCAGAGAAGGAATTAACCTGGACTGGCCTATTTGTGCAAATGCCTGATTGTACTACAGGGCTAAGGCTCAGTCACTTGCTGGTGTTCAAATCAAGTTTTCAGTGCTTTGAAGTTGTTTCCCCTTTGAACAAAGCAGGATATTTTTAACCTATTTAATATCTAGATAGAGGAGGTTTTTCCCTCAGGATACCGACAACAAATACTGAATACATGGGCCAAACATATCCCTGGTGTAACACCAGTGAAGGCAATCAAATTACAACAGGGATAAATGTTAATACCAGCTCCTGTACGGCTTGTTTGATCAGCAGATCTCAAAGCACTTTACAAAGTTTACTTTACAGTATTTAAAAAGGGGTGACTTGGGCAGTTACAGGCTGGTCAGCCTGACATCGATCCCGGACAAAATAATGGAATGGTTGAGAAGGGCCTCGATTAATAGCAAATGAAAGGAGAGTAATATAATGAATGACAATCAACCTGGGTTTAGGGAAAATAGATCTCGTCAAATGAACTTGATTTTATTTGGAGATTACAAGTTTGTGTGATAAAAGAAAGAGTGCTGATGTAATACACTGAGACGTCTGGGGCCTTTGACTTTGTATTGCACAACGTCTTGATTACAAAATCAGAATGATTAAAAAAAAATCAATATGGCGCACATTTAACTGGTTTAAAATCTGGCTGACTGACAGGTCCCAAAAATTGTAAACGGGACATCATCAAGCAGATGTGTTTCTAGTGGGACCCTGGAGGAATGACTTCTTGGCCCTATGCTATTTAACGTTTTTATTAATAACCTGGAAGAAACCATAAAATCAAATAACTACTGACAAGGTACTGTGCAGATGATACAAAGACTAGGAGAGTGGTAAAAAACAGAGGGTGGGTAACGATCTGGATCAGTTGGTAAACCTGGCACAAGCAAACAACATTCATTTTAATACCGCCAAATGTAAAAGCATACATCCAGGAACAAAGCATGTAGGCCATGCTTGTAGGATAGGGGACTCTACCCAGGGAAGCAGTGACTGAAAAAGACTAAGGGTCATGGTGGATAATCAGCTGAACGTGAGCTCCTGGTGCAACACTGGCCAAAAGAGCTAATGTGATTCTGGGATGTATAAACAGGCACATTGAGCTGGAGTAGGGAGGTTATATTAACTCAGTATTTGGCACCAGTGCTACTGCTACGGGAATCCTGTGACCAGTTCTAGAGTCCAAAATTCAAGAAGGAAGTTGATAACTTGGAGAGGGTTCAAAGAAGAGTCCCAAGAATCGTTAAAGGATTGGAAAACGTGCCTTATAGTGATAGACTCAAGGAGCTCCATCGATTTAGCTTAACAGAGACATTTCAGCAGTGACTTGATCCGTGTCTATAAGTCGCTATGTGGGGAATAGATGTTTGATAGTAGCGGTCTCTTCAATCTAGCAGACAAAGGTATAACAAAATCCAATGGCTGGAAGTTGAAGCTAGACAAATGCAGAGTAGAAATAAGGCATAAATATTTTACAGTGAGGGTAATTAAACTGCTGCAACTATTTACCAAGAGTTGTGGTGTATTCTCGATCAATGAAAAAAAATTAGTTGGATGTTTTTCTGAAAGATAAGGCTCTAGGGAAGTGCTATGGCCTGTGCTATATAGGAAGTCAGACTAGATTATCACAATGGCCTGTTTTGGCTTTACAATCTATTCTTTCCGTTTTATAGATGTGAAAACTGAGGCCCAGATATGTGAAATGACTTGCCCAAGGTCTCCTGAGTTGCAGTCCGCTGCTCTAACCAGTAGGAAACACTGCCGTTATCACCAATTTTTTTTTTATGAGGCCTCTTACTCTGCAGAAAAGATTTTATTGCTATGTTCAGTTTATGTTGGAAACAGAGATGGACTCGAACCAAAGACCTAAGAATCTGAGGATGGGTCCAACCCAGCTCTAGTTCCAAACTGCACTGGTTAGAACCATTGCTACTTGTCCCTCCCCCAATAGAAGAAAAGATTTTTTTTTTTTAAAGAGAAGCAGAACTAACCTGCTGCAAATCAGAAAAAAAAATCCCCTTCCTGTTTGCGAGCAGGGAAAACAAGGGTAAAGCAGGACAAGAATGGACGGAGGGCTAAATCTAAACCACCAAAATGGTCAATTGTGGCATAAAAAGCTGGGAGTGTCTCAGGAAACGTTACAGCTGTTGTTGTTTTTTGGTGTTTGTACAAACACACATAATATGAGGGCCCACATAAGCATGTTGGGGGCCAAATAACTGTTTACTGAATATATACAGCACGTGAGGCCTAATTACCTATAGATGCTGCAGCTCTGATTCTGTAGTGTCAGCTTCTAAACACAGAAGACTGTGAGCGTCACTAGAGGGCTTACAACCTATTTAAAGGGATACTACTTTTACCCTTTGAGAGTGCTGCAAAAAGACAATAAAGTGTCCTGTAGCTGGCCTAGCGGCTGGAGCAAAGAATTGGGAACCAGGAACTCTGATATTCTAACCCTGGCTCTCACCCTGAGGGCTTGATCTCAGAAAAACTTACTCACACACATAGTTCCACTCTAAACATGAGACTCAAGGCTGCAGGATCGGGCCTTGATTTGCTGCACAACCTTGGGAAACAATTTAGCCACTCTGCCCTGCCTCAGTTTCCCTCACTCTAAAAAGAGGGTGATATTTAGAGTCGAGGGCGCTGTTGCGAGGATTAGTTAAGGATGAAAAAGGCCATGCCAGACTGTAAGGAACACAAATATTTTACTTTGCACAAGAATGCTCTGCCTCATGCAACTGTTTGTTTCAGAAACATGCTCGGTTGTTCTCAGCCCACATGGCAAGAGAGATGGCTCCTAGCCTTTGGGCCTGACAGTTGGGCTGTGATGGAATTATTGGGCATCATGAGTTTTTGAGAGATGGCCGAGGGTGCCGATCAGGATAATGCTTTCACCCGTGGGCTGGTTACACGAAGAGAGTAATGAAATCCCAGGTAGCACTGAGACTATTTAAAATGCAGGTGTCACATGAATTCACCCTCCACACAGATGTCCTACTAATAATGTACTGAGCACTCCTGCTAAACCAGCAAAGTATTCGGGACATGTCTGGGCTCTTTGGAAACCTTATCTAAGTGCTCGGGGTCAAATTCAGATCTCAATTCATCCAGTGTAAATCTGGAGTAAGTCTGCTCTCTCCAGTGGAGTTAGTCCAGATTTATACCCTTTGTATCCAGAAGCAGAATTTGGTCCTGTGTATTTAGCTGGTAAGAGAGCTGATGTCTCATGAGAAACTGGCTGAAGGAGAACCGTAATTGTTGCAATTCTACATCTTCAAGGCTATTAGATCCTTGTAGCTCCCCATCAAGCTGTGTTTGGAGTAAATAGAGAGTGTTTAGCCAAGCTGAGAGATCCTCTAATGGAACAGACAGTTCTTCCTCTCTTCATCTGCTTGTCCCCACAGCTTTGTTATTTAAAGTCAGGTTTAAAAAAAAAAAAATCCGTAGACAGGTTTGGTTTGGAAGCCGGAGGACAGGAAAAGTTAGAGATATTTATTTGACAGGGTCAAGGTTGCTGCTTTTCTTTTCTCTTTCCCCAGGTCCCATAGGTGTTAGACTGAGAGACATTTAATCGAGGGAGTAGCGGTTTCATATCTATAACAAAAATCAAATAATGCAAGATGATTTACTCCCCCTAGCAACCAGGGAGCTTACCCTTAGCAACCAGCCTACCCTCAGGCAGCGGTGTAATCAGCTTGAAAATATTTCAATTATTGTGTTGATTTTAGTGGATTTGAGAAGCGCTGTGCGGAGAGACCAGGCACATTCTGCCCACGACCTGGAGAGGAAGATATTGATTTAAACAGGTGTCAGAAAGGAAAAGTGGAGTAAATTTAAATGCAATAGGAGAACAGCGCATCGAGTGCGGTTCAGTGTGGGGGTGACATTTTGCTCATCGCCTTGAATGAAAGTGACTCAACTGAACTAGAAATTTCACCTTGAAAATCATCTCCCATCGACACAATCAAGAGAAAGCCGTTCACCATCTCGTTCCCTTGATCTGGGAAAGGGGAGGAGAGGGGGACGGCAGCAAACACTGAGGTTTCTTAGGTGGCTTGGGGAAAGTAGCTATAATATATCGTTAAAAAAAATAAAAAGCATCAGTGTATCCTATTTGAGATATTAGCTAAGACCTGACCAGCTTGAGAGAGACCATGAGGGGAAATGCCTATAAACAGCGGGCTATAGAAGTCAAATATACATCACTACATGGACTGATGCTATCAGAATCAGCCCTAGATAGCAGCCGGTACAGTTGACATGGGTCCCAGACAAGACTGTTGGGACAATACCAGGTCCCATATCTCTAGAGGAACAGCTGGTGTGGATAAAGTGTAGATGATATTGCTCTCAGTTCCACAATTACACGTCTTCAGGAGCTGTTAGTTCAGGCACTAATTCAAGAGTGCCGAAGTCACGATGGCTAATTGGCATAATGCTAATAGTAGCCATGGGATCATCACACCCAGAAGTGTGGAGTGGAGTTTAGTAAGAGAAATCCGCTGAAGATTTTAGTTTTCAATGTGAGACCCACTTCTTTCAAGTTGCTTCTAGCTTTGGCAACAGGCTGGGTGCTTTTCCTGCTGGTACCAAGCCTGGAAAGGAGTCAGGTATTGGTAGTGGATTGAGATTTGCTGAATCTCTGTTAGGGTCTTCAAGCACTAGTAGAAGCTAGAAGATCTGCTAATGTAACAGATTTAGGGTGAATGTCGACATGGGTATCAGTTTTTACATCCCAGGGGCCAAATGCTGCTCTCAGTAACACTGGTGTAACTCCACTGAGGAGAATCTACCCCTGTATGAGTTTGTGCCACGGATATCTTTTCTAGGCCTAGAGTGACAGTTGAGTGTGAACTGGTAGATTAAAGAAATTAACCAGACCTCAGTTAATTTTCAGCAAATTTTCCATCCCTTCCTAAATATGTATGTCCTGAGGAGGCCAATAGGGGTGATCCCATGTCAACCAGCAGGGCAGCTCCGATACATTGTGCTAACTACCTCCCTCTTCAATGCAGTAATAGCATGTGTGTTGCTCAGTGGAAACCAGTGACACCTTTGTTCACACTGCTCTGACTAGCAGCTTTCTCATGCAATGGATGCCTGTAAACTACATACCAATAATAGGGTTTTGTGTGTTTCCAGTGAAGTGACAACTGACATGCAAGGTTCTGATGAGACCTTTTCCAGTAGGGTGACATCTGCAATAGCTTAAAACACTAGTTCTAAATGCAGTGACAGTTGTAAACACGGTGTGTTAGTGATAAGCTGAGCTGCAGGATAGCGGAAACTTTTGTCCAGTTCACCAGGAAGCTGCTTTCTGCATGCCTGTGACAGTTTGGATATGGAGTACTTAGCACCTGCTTTCTAGTGTAACAAACATGCACCATGCAGTGTAATACTGACCTGGAACACAGAAAGATGGAATCAATACCAGACGGAGAAAAACATGTCACAACTGCTGAGTGGTCAGGAAGCTTTGGACACCAGTACAGCCTCCCCCAACTCAGACTGTTGCGCCCAATGAAACACTTCTCCCCATTAACCTGTACAACAGGGTGACTGTATTGGCAAAACCAGAAACAACCCCTCTAGGCAGTAGAGGCCTAGAAGCCCTCTTACAAATCAGAGCATTTGGGGAGTCAGCCAGCTTTGTATTGCTTCCATTTCCTTCTTATCTTTGGAAAGTCCTCCCTCATTTATCGAGTGACCGAGGTAAATCACTTCTGTTTGAAACAGTTCCCACTTCTCTGGGTTCAATTTCAAAGTGGCATTTTAGAGCTTATCACACGCCATTTATAAATGTATCCGTTCCTGTTCAAAGGCCTGGCTGAAAGAGGGACAGCGCCCTCCCCAGTTGAAGAGAGCAAGAACGTGGCACAATCTTCAGATAGCAAAGGGCATGACGTTCTCTCCGGAGAGTAAAGGGTGTTACTTTACGTTGCTACAGTCACCACCCCGCTGTAGAGTCAGTCCACCCCTGGATTTTTGTGCCCACTTCGACATGCTATTACCAGACTGACTCTTACCTAGCAGCCAATGAATCATCTCTCCAGGGAAAAGGAGAAGGATCCTGTGACAGGGTGGCTGGCCCCGTGGGACTGAAATAGGACGTGCTCCCAGCTGAGCCAGTGGAGGGGTCAGGCCTGCACCTGGGCTATAACAGGTCAGAGGGAGGTCACCCATGGCAGAGCCGGAAGGGGAACTGCAGAGAGAGGTCTCCTGAAGAAGGGCACTGGCTGCTCAGACAACAGGAAGGGCTGGTACCCCAGGGAGGAAGGGCTGTGCCCAGTTTAAGGCTGGGTGGAAGGTTTGTTTGTGTGTTTGCTTTTGGAACCTTACATTAATAAAGAAACCTGAGCCCAAGAAGGGCTATGGATGGATGACCAAGACTACACTGCAGTTTTGTTTAAGGAGCCCTGAAGAAGGGAAAACAGGGGCTGGGCCCTGCAGGGGGCACTGGGGTGGCAGCCAACCCTGTTACAAATCCTTTAAAGCATCTTCATTTGATTGTCAGCATGACACTGCCAACCCAACCTTTCTCTTAAGTAGAATGCTGGGTGAGGACAAGGCACCAGATACTTATTTATTTATATTGCTGTAGTGCCTGGAAGCCCCAGTCGTAGACCGGGACCCCAGTGTGCTAGGCACTGTACAAACACAGACCAAATAATATGACCCCAGACCAAAGAACTTACAATCTCTGTTTTCCCTAACTCATTTAATTAATGGCCTTAATTAATTAAAGTCTTCTACCTCTTTCCTATTGGTAGCAAATGAGGGCACTTCTCCAACACATAGACTCTATATCTTTGTTGGATTTGGAGGAAAAACAATTATTCAAAAAGGTGTTTTAAAAAAAACCCATTTGCGGTTCCTCTTTGAAATGTGCAGCATTTTCCCTAGAGCTTACCTTCAACACTATCTGCTCCTTGCCAGAATCTACTACTGTCATTGGTTCATACATTATTCTTATTCTCTTCATTATCATCTGTTGCTGGTCAGAAACATTTAGCAACTTAGACGTGAACTCTAGACCTTCAGGACAAAAATCCACTAGTTCCCATTTCCCAGAATGCTACCCAAATGTGTAATAGAAATGATGGTGTCAGATCACCTGGAGGGCAGGACAATTGCTCATTGCAGATCAGTTACATGCAAAATATTTATTTACCTGGGTCACATGAGCTTTCCTGGGAATTTCCCTGATCTAAATTTGCAGAACTTCTCCACTGGTATTTTGCCTTGTTAGTATTTATAAAGCACAATTCAAGTTATTAATAATCAATAGCAAAATCAGAATAAGTAAATACACAGGGCCATTTCATGCCATTGATTATTAAGCAGAACGCCCCAGTGAAATCAATGGAGGGCTTTGGTCTGAAACCAATAGCATGGTATGGACCACAATTTTTAACTATGGGGACGCACAGACCCATGATGAGTTATCTCTGTCTCCCAGTCCTCATGCTTAAATTCTATTAACCCTATTCTTCTGCAACAGGATCTCAGTAACTCCTACTGACTTCTCATCAAAAGTGAGGTCTTCCTCAAGTCATCTTCTTTAATGGGAAATATCTTGCACTGGGGAATATAGCACCAGGTCCAGTTTACCCCATCCTTGGACTGGGGCAAATTTTTAAACAGACATGGTTTCTACTTGAGACTAATTAGCTTGCTCACTTTTGGAACCTCCGTTCCCCTGAATTTTCAGAAGGTTTGGTTCAATAACTGACATATTAAACCAGTGTCCACAACTGCTGTCTATTTCATATTTGCAGATTCCCATTCCTCAGCCAGACCCCCTTTATTGCTGATTGCCAACATGTAAACAAAATCTGAAGAGCTACACTAGTAATTAGAAGCCTTCCTCAACTCCACAATACTCATTAGCTTGGGAATCAGATGTTTCCTTAACTGGGGACCTGATTCAAAGCCCACTGAAGTCAATAGGAATCTTTCCATTGGCTTCAGTGGGCTTTCGATCAGGCCCTTGAAGAGCTATCATGAAGCTCTGCCTGGTTTGCATTAAATAAAGAGCACTTTCTTTTTCCGGTCAGTTTCCTTACACGGGAGCATAGGACTGGCCTGGCTATGGCTTTCTTTGTGGTTGAATTATTGACAGAATTCTTAGCTTGACACACACAGCACTTCCAAGTATTTTTTTTTCAAAGTTCCCAGTCAGGTGCAAAGTTAGCAACTCATTTCTCATTACGGACCCATCTATGCCAAGTTCTGTAACCAATTTTAAATGCCATGTTTAAAATCAGTTTTGGAACATAGACACTTCTGCAGTGTAAACAGGTTTTTGAGTATTAAAGATTTATACTTACAACGTTTAGAAGGCACAGCATCCATGTTCCCTAAGAGTGGTTGCCTCCATCTCTACTGTGATATTGTGCAGGATCAGCTTGTTGATCTCCAGCTGGACCAGTTGCCATGGGTGATTTTATTGGACTAAACAGCCAGCTATGACATTCTCCTGGCTCAGGGAGATAGACTCCTCTCTTCTTGTTCTTAACTGTGCTCTGATCAAGACAGATTGTTGACTCACCCCAAATCAGATATTAAGAACTTGCACTGGGACTGAATAATTCAGTGTCTTCTCAGAGGGGTAAATTCTGCAGCAGGAGAGCAGGTCCACTGAAGCTAGCTGCTAAATGAAGCCTGCCCCATCTGTTTCTGTCTTCCAAAATGTATTTGGAGTATTGTGCATAAATGGGCTAAATATAATCTCCCAAGAAGTTCTTTTCTGAAAGAGGAGGCATCTGCACCACTCAACGAGGAAGAGTTTGATCTTTCCCCTCTTATCCCAGATGTCCTGCTATTGTTCTGGAGCTAGAAGGGCAGGAATCATTTAAAATATTTGTCCTGTTCAAAGCCCTTTCTTTCTTGGCTCCCAGAGAGCTTGCATTTAGCTATCTGGTTTCTCATTCAAGCTGTTAATTTACAGAGATGCCTGAAGACCTCAGGTTTTCTGGTCTGAGCATTTTTCAAGATGTTTAAATCCTGTCTCTACCCCCACACCATAAACAGTTCCAAGAATCTGGTTCCTCTCTGTTTCTTGAAAAGCCTTATTTCTCCCTTAGTTGGTGTCACTTGTTCACCTCTTCATTGTTCTAAACCACTTGGAATGTTTGTAGACTGTTTGCATTTCCAAAGTTCTCTTGGTGTCACTCACAAGGTGGTGAACACTCCTCCTGAGTCGCTTCATGAGAACCTCTGGAGACACATCAGAGATGCCAAGGCCAGAAGGGACCATTGTGATCATCTAGGATGACCTCCTGTATAACACAGGCCAAAGAATTTCCCCAGGTCTTTTAGAAAAACTTCCAATCTTGATTTTAAAGTGACAGAGTGATGGAAAATCCACCACAACTGTGACCTTTGGTAAATTTTTTCGATTGTTGATCACTCTCACTGTCAAAAATTACATTACAACCCAAAAAGTGGCTGGGCCTCTTCAATCTTATGGGCTTGATCCTAAGTCGATTGAAGTTAATGGAAACACTCCCATTCACTTTAATGGAATTTGAAATCACACTTATTTTACACTGATGTTACTCCATGGACTTCAGTGGAAATGTTCCTGCTTTACATTGATTTAAGTGGAGAATCAGGCCATATGTTTTAAAAATAAACAGGCTTCTAAACACGTCCTTTTGACAGGAAAAGCTGGAAAAAAGGCAAGACACTATTAAGAGAGAAAATAGATATTTTTAAGAGTAAAAAGGTTCTAAAGAAAGAGAAGACAAAACAGACTGACCCTTAGGAGTGAGCATCCTCCACTGGATTCTCCTTTTTCTAAACCAAGATGACAGCCTTAAACTAAAGGTATTTTTATTGGCAAAAATAAAAGTGAAATGAAGAACCAAAGTTTTGAAATTATGGGAACAGCCAAATGAAGCTAGCTCCAAAATGCCTCTGCCTGAAATAAACTCAGGCCAGTAAGAGGTTTCTCCTCATGCCTGTTCCCTTACGTCACACATGGCTCTGTTACACAACTCTTCACCAAAGTTGACATGCAAAAACAGAGGCAAATAACCACAGTTGTATGCTTCTTTTGGAAAGATGCTTCTCAAATCTTCGCAGATGCTGGCACTATTAGCAGGCTTTTCTTTCCTAGGTTATAGATACTGGAGAAGACAATGGTCAGCCTCTAGGCTAGAGGATTAACCCAGTTAAGGTAGACAGATATTCTTTCATCATGTTGGCATACACAATCTCCTTTGGGACTAGCTTTCAGGTGGCACAAATTACCAGTCTCTTCTTCTCAAAGTCCAAATTTCTCAGGTATTATTCTTCGTGTGATGATCCAGAAGATATAGTCATTTGTGTGTCATTTTTACTTGATTGGAGTTGGTCAGGTTACTCTCCCATGTGACCAAGTGGCATATGCCAGGCTTAGTTCCTCAGGAAGGGCCTGACCTGATATTATTTTCTTTGGAATGGACCCAGTCATGTGTATCCCCTGGACTTTCTCAACTGATGACTTAATTATGGCATTTCTCAGGATATACTCCAGATACTTAACTTTCTGTCAAGCCAACGTACATTTCTTAGAATTCAAAAGAAAGTTTGGTCAATATGATCTGTGGCTGACATATATGATCTACTTAACATCATCTAAGTATTCCATAGCAGCCTTTTAAGACAACGTGCATGAGTCTCTGGCAAGTTGGAAGGATTCTCTGCAAACTCACAGGTCTCATCACAAAGAAATATACACCACAATGAAGTCAGATGGCCAATGCACCTGCCTGTGACCTTTATCAAATTCCAGGCTCATGGGGTGTCTCCCTTTCTTCAATCTCTCCGTCTGTGGCATGGGATACTACTCATACCTGGACACAGCACTAAGCTTCCTGAAGTCAAAACTGAAGACAATTCTGCAGTCATTTTTCAGCACCATCATAATAACGCCCAATCAATTTTGAGTGAATTCAGTGATCCTCTTCCTTGAGAGCGGTTGTCACCCAAGAGTACTCTGAGGAGTGACCCACTGAACCAGAACAGCAATAGGTTCAACTTTCAGTTGCCCCACACTCAGTAGACATGACACTCAGACCTTTCCGGTTACTCATGCCTTTTAGTACATTGATGCATCAGATCTGAAGTTTAGTAGGGTGTTCTCAGGTTAGCAATCATTGGCATCTTGCAATGGATATACTGTTACTTGCAGGGAGTTTAACATATGTCAGCAGACATATTCCATGCTCTCTTGTTGCAAATATGGTGAATAACATTGGACATCTCTATCTGCTGACAGAGTGCGGATGGAACTATGTTGATCTGGGGACAGGCTTTTCCATGGTCAGATGAAAGTATTTTCCCCATGAACAATAACAATTCCTTGCTAAGAAGGTATTTATCATCAGATTGGTACTGACACCATGTTTAATCTACCAGAGCAGGTGCCAGCATGCCCTTTAATGATACACAACTGTAAGAGTAGGATCCATAAAGCTGAGGGTCATTTTTCTCTCTCGTGGCTTTCCATCTTTAAGTCATCCTTGACCCATTTCAGGAACATATTCAGGATCACTGTGGGAAAGAGTGAACTTTGTGGATTTCATTCAGGTTCTGAAGAAAGATGTGTATTAAGCAAAAGAGAAATTTCTTGCAAGCCTTAAGGAACTTCTTCTCAGGATCAACTCCAGCTGGGAGCTTGCTTCAGTTTTATATTCTGCAGCTTTTCTAAACAAATAGCTGTATCACAGTATGTCCAGTTTAAAATAATCCCTGAAACAGCATGCATTTCAAACCGCTATCCACAATAACTGCTATGAGGACAAGACCAACATGGGATACCATTAGGCCCCAGTGCCACTAGTTTTCTTTACGGAGTCAGTCCCCGGACACTGAAACTTGAGATCCCACAGGTTATTGAAGATTTTCCAGTCCCAGAACTGCAGTAACACGAGTACTCAGATCTATTACAGAAACAAAAGCCAACACTCCAGGTCCCTAGCACACAGAGCAATGAAGGCACTGGAATGCCTGCTGATAGCCAGTGCATGCCTCAGCTGGATTTTGGGATACTGAAATTAAAAGTACATTGTTCTGGAAATCCCTAGGTTGCATATACACCGCAGAATCTTGTTCCCTAGAATCATCCAAAAAGCGTCACTCTCAAATGCTGTCATTGACCTTAAGTGGACTTTGCTATTTTGTGAAATCCAAAGTAGCCATCAGGTAGCTAATGCTTAAGGACCTCTCAAGGTCTTTCCCTTGGTTTTATTTAACTCTGGTGGTTAAACCAAGCTTGTCAGATATGCCGGGTCACCAGTGGATATGAGTGTCACATTTTGTGTGCTAGCTGAACATGCTGGAGCAGAATTTTCTTAGGGACTGGCTATTACTTCAGAAAGGCCACAAACTTTTCATCAGTTTGGGTCACTCTTTAAAGACCTTTAACATTCTTAAAGCTGAATAGTGAAACTCTACCTTCTATACACACTGGAGCAACAGCTTAAAAACCCCCCAGGCACACACAGAGCATACGCCATAGGGATCAGAAAAAGCATTGTTCCAGGTCCTGGGCTGTAGAAATGTATGGAAGTAAGCACCTCAAACTTTGCAACTTCTACAGGAAACCACACAGGGTGTCATGGAAAACAAGACTGGTATCAGTGAAATAATGTTCCTAATCAGCTTTCAAGTACCACCCTTGAAATCTTAAGCAGAGAAGATAAATACAAGCAGATAAATAATATTTTGAAACCTTAAAATAAGTTTCAAGATTAATTAGAATTAGAGGCGGGGTCTTGCTACAAACCAGTTGCTGTTTTAAGTACAAACTGCGACAATGACTTAATTTCTGAGATGAGTTTTCCCATTACATCTGAGCTGCTGTGTTGATTTAAGGCTTAAAGAATAACAGTCAAGCCTCACATCCTAATGATGAGAGTTTGACATACAAAAGAGTTCTTAATAGAAAATGCAGCTATCCTGTTGCCTTTCAGCAAGTATAGTCTGACAAAGCAAAGAGTCAAGAACCTTCCTCCTCCAATTTCTTCTCTTTCTTCTTGTGCTCTGATAGCGCTTCCTCAGATCCATGGCTCAGAGTTAAGAAGAATGGAAAGGCTAAAGTCACAAATGTCCAACAGAAAAAGTCCACTACCATTACGCAGCCAGTGTCTCCCACTAGCTTTCTTCATAACCAATGATGGGCCAGATCCTCCACTGGTGGAACTCGGTGCCACTCCAATAAAGTCAATGGAGTTACCCATTTATACCAGCTGGGGATGTGGTGCGATATGGAAAAATCCTCTTCGGGGACTAGGTTTGGAAGTTAAAAGTTTGATCTGCCTTGCCTACAACTCCTGCCAGTTGGGTCTATTCAGAAGGCATTCCCCTCACGGCTAAGAATGCTGTTGCTAATCAATGAACAATCCGTCCAAAATGTTTGTGCTAGCAGCTTTACCTGGACAATATCCCACAAATTCATTATTCTCCATGTTGGAAAAATGCTTCTTGACATCAAAAAGCACTCAAGCAAATATATCCTTCTCTGGTACGTTTACCTATTCAGCCGTTCTCCTCCTGTGACGTGGCAGTAAGTTTTGCTACCAGACACTTCCTCCATCGCGCCCCACAGGAGTCTGTCCTTGTGTCTTTTTTCTCTAGTGCATCCCCCTACAGTAGGTGGCTTGGGGGCTCACCCTAGGGTATTATTTCTATGCAGGTTTCACCCAATCAACCCATTCAGCTCTCTCACTCCTTCTCCCCAACGTTTACTCCTGTTTCTCTAGGAACTTGGGTGCCCTCCATCACTGTAGTGTCTGAGCATCTCACGGCCATTAATGGATTCATCCTAACACCACCCACACTGTGAGCTGTGGGGGGGTGGTATTATAATCTTTTACAGATGGGAAACCGACACTCCAGGCTCTGCCACCACATTCTTCAGCTCAGCATTACCCAAGCTAATATCATTTTCTCCATAACGGTGTGACCAGGACCTCTGCGTTCAACCGTCAGTCCATTCTAAACTGCAGTGGCCTATCTTCCCATTGGCACCGAGGGAAAACGTCACCCTCTGACAACGTAACGGAATCCCTGGCCGTTTAAGGAAGCAACAATAAGTTTGCCCTGCTGGTGTTCAAACGTATAACTCCCCATCATCATATCCCTACCACCTCACCTCAAGGGATAGCACATACCCTTTTCATAAAATAACCACATCATCTGGACCAGCTTCCGGTGCTCTCTGAACCCAACAGACTCCTCAGTGATACTTAAATTCTTCTCAAGATCCATCATTTTCCATGGCCTGTGTCTCCTGCTCTCTCTAATAAGCAGCCACATAATTCCCCAATATACTCAAATAGGACCCCAGTGTTTTGTATTTTGTGCCCTACTTCCCCCTCTGCCATTCTGTATGTGTGGATGCTACCTGAAGTGTGCTTTGTTTTTTATTACAAGACCAGAATGCACTCTGCAGCTGTTTGTGATAAGTCTGCATAGAAAATTTTCTACAAAATAAATTGCATTGTGTTACATTCCAAGTTGCTTAGCATCCTGAAAGAGGGGGCTAGAGAAGGCCAGCGCGGGCTCTGAGGTGTATTTATTTCGCTACCCTGGACAGCTCGTAATATCAAACCATTTGTCCTTGACTCCTGTCTCAGCAAAGGAAGAGTGAAGTTCCTACAACATGATCTGTATCAGATCAGATTTCATATATTTCATAAGAGCCTTTTATTCGCCTCTCTTAGTTCATTTATTTATCAATCTGACACTTCACTAGATATTTCACTGTCTTTCTTTTTATTCACCTGTCATTACTCACTGCTTACATTTTATAATGCACACCTTTTTGTAGAGATTAAAAATAAGCAAGCTCCTGCTCTGATTCCTTTTCATTATGGATCTTCTTTATCACAGTTAAATATCAAAAGAATGGACACTTTGCAAATCTTGTCTGACTTTTATTGATACAGATTGTCAATATTGTAAGACCCTGGACCTCCTGGAAGATTCTGCAAACATGCATGAGAGTAACTTTACTCATGTGAGGAGCCCTGTGTTTGGAAGATCAAGGGAAAAATTAGGAGCCAAGCAAAATAAATCATAGAAGCTGTGGAGCTATAAATAAATACTTACCTTCTTTCCATGATCTAATCCATGGTGTTAACCTACTGTAAATCTACCAGTACATCGTTCATCTTGCTTTTCACATTACAAATCATACAGGGTTTGAAGTCAGGCAGGTACAGTAAGGAAGGAGTGGTATATAATGTGCATAGCTTATTCCCATATGTTGAGTTTAAAATTTCCATAGCCCCTTCTTTAAAGGGAAAAGTTGGCTTGAAACTTGTAGTCAAACAAAATGTTCTATATTTCCCAAAGCTTTCTGAAAAAGCAGTAAGATATTACATCTTGAATTTTTACTACCATCACAGAGACAAGTAAAAATATTGAACGTGTTTGTTAAAATATTTAACGTAGTTTGACAGTTTACCAGATGTTTAAAAGTAGCTAAAAGAATGGGAGACACTGTTGTTGAGCTTAATAAATGTGTGTGTGTATAATGTTTGCTATCTGGAGAAGCACATTTCGATGTCTGCTTAGGTTAGTATCACATATGCTAGACCACATGTTCGTACTCTGGTACACATATATAATTACTCACATTTATCTTATTGTAGCTTAAAGTGCAAACAGGATAAAATAACGTCACTGTCTATTTCAGTGGGTGAAAGAGGCTGGGTTATTTGAGTCTCTGAGAAAATATAAAACCCAGACGATGAAAACTTTTGGGGGTGGGGGGAAATTACTCTTTTAAAATAATGTAATCAAGGGACATCTTTTGTGTGCAAAGGAATTGGTAGAATGATGCAATTTAAAACCTGTTACAAGACGGATAGGAGGAAAAGAATAGATGCGGTTCTCAGAGGATGTATTCTGCTCGTTTCCATTTTACAATCATTTCTATACAGTGACATTCCACATCAGTTAAAACAAAATGCATTCACTGGCATTGTTGTCACCGGGTGCAGCGGTGATGTAGACTCTATACACCTTTGTGCCCACGTAAAGGTGTATAAAGCAGCAAGAACTCTCTTTGGGTCCAGGTGCGTAGGTGTAAAGCAAGCACTGTGTGCCCACTTACTCCCTGTCCCCTCCCGAGCAGGTGGGCAGGGAGAGGTGGGAAATTCATGGAGCTTTGGCTACACACACCTGTCATTGGGAGGCACAGAAGACCCAGTGTAGGGGCTGTTGTGATGTGTTGCTGGTCTAGGCCAGCGACACATAATGTCCCATTTCCCCCAAGCAAGGAGGAACCAGGGAAGGACCTGTGATGTAGTGTCTGAATTCCTATGCCTGCAGGAGCTTCTACTGGGGCAGCTAACGCACCAGCCCTTGCTCAGGGCTGCCTATGTCACTATCTATCCACAAGGAGGACTAAAGAATGACCAGGTCCTGAAAGCCTTATTCAGTGTTTGCTCAGTCCTTGCTGAATCAAAGCAAGGGGATTTGGTCAGACATTGATGTAAAGGGGCCACGTCCTATTGGCCTTTCACTCCTGCTGAAGCCAGTGGGCCGCTCGAGTGATCATGGCAAGCAGAAGCTGGTTTATAGATTACAGCTTAAGGTTATATGGTTTTTAGGAGTGTTTTCCATCACACATCCCCAGCCCACTTCGTCATTCTCACACCAGTTTGCTAGAACAACAGCCATATTAACACAGGCCTGGGAAAGGCTACCAGCCCAGGCTAACGCCAGCAACATCTACTGCCCTCAACACCAGGCTCAACAGATACAGCAATGAAATTAACTGTGATCTGAGATCCTGCATTCTGAGCCCTTTGTGGCCTGGATTTCTGAAAACAAAGATAAATAAATCCCTTTTAATTTAGGAAAATGCAGCTGTGGGAATCAGCCTTGGGAGATAGCACTAGATTCATCAGTCCCTTTGATGTTCCATCCATGGAAGTTTGCAAATTAAAGGGGAAGAATCACTTCTGAGACTTTGCAGCTCACAATAAACGGACTGTCCAGAGATATGCTGAAAAACAGGAGCCAGCTCTCAGTAACAAGGACAGACAAAATGTCAGTGGTAAGATGAATACTAAAAGCCAAATCCATGGCCACACTAAAAATATTTTTAAAAGGAGAAAGCAAAGGAGTTTTATCACATTGGAGATTGTATAAGAAAATTCACAGAGCGACCTGGTGGCACTAGATTGATCAGGTGGGGTTTTCCCACCTCTTGATCTTTCAGACAAACTTCATGAAGAGAGTTTGTGATCAGGCACAACAGTTAAAGACTCTCAGATCTCCAGATTCAGTTGAACCGCATTGGAAACCCAGGAGAAGCAGTGCATGTATGGTAAACAGCCATGAATCCAGTTGCAGGCCCAGACATGAGCCCAGAGCTATCCACAACCTTTGGGACTCTCATGCTGGCTCTGAAGAAGATGCCTTCCCTGGCATGGCTCTGTTAAGATTAATCAAGGAGGTAGATGAAATGGAGTGGTAACATGGGCCATGATCCCACTCCCATTTAAGCCAAAAACAAAACCTCCCATTGAGCTCAGTAGTGCAAATTCAGGACTAAGGTGAGGCAACGTAGACATTTAGGACATTGTGTGAGGCTCACTTATTTCCCCTGGTTCATGGGAAAGAAAGGAGTGGGTGGAGGGACATGGGTGGGGTTCAAAGTGGGAAATCAAAGTTATTCTGTGGGGCTAGTTGTGTGTGAAGATTTTGGGCTTCAACATTTGACTTCAATGGAGCTGCATTGATTTATATCAGCTGAAGATCTGGTCCTTTTTGATTAATTTGGATCAGGTCTGGTATTTTTGCACCGAGTTTTTTGTAAATGAACAGAAGAGGTGTAAGATATAAAATAAAAGCTGTAGATAAGAAAGTGATGCAGAGCCCCTTTTGCCTTTGGCATAAAGAATCACACCAGGGGAGAGGTTAGCTTTGGTTAGTCAAAGCAAACACACACACCTTCTGATGGACTTTCCACAAAGAACTGGGAACATAACTCACGGGCATTGATTATAAATATTTACTTTATGGATCTCTTTTCCGTGTTCCTGCCCTATGCCAATTCTGAAGCTGAGAGGTAGTCAAAATAGCTATTTCTCAAAAGACAGGTTCAGATCAAAATCATGGATCTAAATCCCTTTTCCCCAGACTTTGGTGGGAAAGTCCTTCAAAATCTGGAACCAGTCTTCCCATCTGTCCTGGCTGGATAATGGCACAAACCAAAACTCTAGACCTACACAATTCCTCTAACTTTCTGACAATTCACATTCAGATGCAGATTTTCTACTCTGAGATTCAGGCCCATCTGAGTAAGACTGCGAGGGCAAGTGTGTTTCTTGTAAAGAACCTGACCCACTCCTGCCTTTGAAGGTGTAGGTTGCTTCTTACATTGTGACTACCAGTGTATTGCAGCCATCTGGTATGAACAACAATTACTCACTATATTCTCTCATCTCGTGTCATGTCTGACATGAAGTAACTTGTATTCCAACGTGACTAATGTGATTCAGGGCACTGACAGTGATATATAAAAACAACACTTTTTTACATACTTGTTAGCCCAAAAAACCTGGGGCCCAATCCTGCTTTTATTGAAGGCAGTTGCATAACTTCTGTTGAGCTCAGTGAAAGCAGGATCTGAGAGGAGGTAATAAATACTTATCCAGGCAACTCTGCAAACAGCTACTTTGGGGAGCAAATTACAGTCTTTGCAGCTAACCTCATTCAAAAACGGCTCAGGTGGTTCTTTCCCATCACTCTCACGGACTTTGATACATCTCCAGTGAGACATTTGCTCCAGGTCCTCAGCTAACAAGGAATGAGACATTCTAGATACCCTGAAATGTTTGGGTTAAGAACAACATGAACATTTGAGTCTAGAAATGGTTAAACTCTCTTGTACCCTGTGTGTGTTTAAATATTTCTAAAGGCTTCATAGTCTCTTCTCTCCTAAATTGACCAAAAGCACACCCCGGTGGGGAATAAAAGGGTCATTTCCAGCACAACATTCAGGCAGATCTTGCATCATGCAAGGTAGCACTGGGACTGATCCTGGAACACGTCAAATGCCATCATCCTGTGGGAACTGTGGATGCTCAGCACCTCACAGGACTGGTCTCTTTAGAAGGCTAACTTGGCCTAATGGATAAAAGCTGTTATTGTTCTGCTGTTATATCTGGATGATAATTTAAATTGAAATTGGAGGAAGAAGAAGAAGAAGAAAGACCAAATGAAGCCGTTCAATTTGCAGGTGTTCCTGACACACACTGAGAGCTATGCAGCCAGGCTGGGCTTGCTCCTTAGGGTTTGACCTGCTGTGGATCCTTGCAAATGTGTTTTGGTGCTGAAAGTCCTGCAGCACTCTCCCATTTGCCAGCAGGGTTCCATCCTGCCAGATGCTGACACTGGGAGAGCTAAGTGGGTGCTTAAGTGCTTTGGTGGATCAAGGCACCATGTGAGATTGAGCCCTTAGCTGCCAAGAGAAGAGCAGATCCATTCATTGCATTACAAAGATGGAGAAAAAGAAGCCATATTGAAAGCGCAGTTGGGAGCTTTACCCTTATTCCTAAAGAGCACGGCGGTTAAAAGGCCTGTAATTTTTTTAAATATTGACTTTTTCTTTTGGAATGAGGTAACGGCCTTACAAAGCCATGAATGCCTCCTGCTGCCTCCAAGACTTTGTAACCATTACAGCCTATGCTTTTCCCTCCCCTCCTTCTCCCCTGCCTCACTGTAAGCCCCCAGGAGTCTAATGCTGGTAGCAAGGGTTATTCACAAGGGTTCTGCGGAAACGGAAAGAGGAGGAGGCTGGGAGGGAGAAGAAGTAGAAGATGGTGCTGTATCCTTCACTTATGCCAAAAAATGAAAAGAACCGGTAAAAATCCCTGGTTTTCTGAATATAAAAAGGTTGTGAAAATAGGACTCCAAGGGCTCTGCAAATGATTATGCTAATTAGATCCAGGGCTATTCAATAGCACTGAAGTGATACTCAGGAATTTTGAACTACAGTTTTTAGTGTGATTACAGATCATATTAAAATTCTATTAGTCTTCACTTAAGATGTGAACAAGTGGAATGGAATAATGGATCCATAAAGTCATGAATCCAAATACTTTTTAAGTAGATTTTTTTAATATGAAAATAACCCCTTTTTAAAGGGAAAAAAAGCATTATTTATATAAACAATGGGTGAAACTATATTCAATGAAATATTCAAGGATTGTTGATATTCTGAGTGGACCCAAGTTTGAGTAATATTGTGTGGTTGTCTAGTGTAATTAAGATACACAGAAGAGAAAACTTTGTGGCGATATTTCTTTTTGTTTCTGCCTCACAAATAATAAATTGTTAATGAGCACCTGTTACAATGTTAATGAAAGTAAGATCTGTGTGTAAATAAAGAAAATTTAATAACTTAACAAGGTGGATTAAAATTCCCAACCTGCTCATTGCTAATCTAACACCAAACACCAAATAGCTGCTATCTAAGCAGGAAATGGGTCGACGCACTCACCTCAGTGTACTTTTCAAACTATAATTAATATTTTAAAAATTTATAAAACCAAAGCATAGGTTTGATTGCAACAAACAAAATATCTGTCTTTAATCTACTGCAAAAGGTTTGTGCAAATCCCCTTAAATGATACTAAAATGTAAACCACCAGGCAGCATTGAGGAATTGATTCTGCTTAACTTATTTGGCATCTGTCATAATCACATTCTTTATAATTGTATTTAAAACTATTCCAAAACAGCTGATTGGTCATTCTGAACCATAGAAGAAATATGGAATGAGAACATTGTTTCCTTAAAAAAAAATCCATATCAAGATATGTCCTCTGGACATTGGGTGAATATTAACACTTGCCAATGGACATTGTTGGCTTAAACTAAAGTAGAAGTTGTTTAAAAGGAAGAGAGGGGAAACCTTTTCTTTTTTTTTTAAGGAAGAGATTCATACGTGATTTCTCTCTCCCTGACCATGGTTTGGAGACAGGCCCTCTAAGAGCCTCCTCTCTACTGTAGACCGTAATCCTGCACCTGGCTCCCTGTAGACAGACCCAGAGAGGCTCTGTACCAGCACAGTTGTCCACTTACACAGATCCAGCTGCAGTATTGGAGGCTTGCAGCCAAATCCTCCACTATGCATCAAGCCTGAGTAAATAGGATTGGCCCGGGGGTGAGACTGCTTTCTCTCTCCTTACCAGGCCCTAGTTTGTGTCTAGAATCTGCAAAGCCTCCTCTCTCTCTCTCTCTCTCTCTCTCTCTCTCTCTCTCTCTCACACACACACACACACACACACACACACCCCTCCTTCATATACAGAGGACCTTGCGCACAGCAGAAAAAGTACCGTTCTTCTGCCCAAGCTGGTTTCAGTCAGGGCATCTGAGTAGAGGCAAATCCACCACCCCTAACTATACCTCTGGAATTACATGCAGGAAGTCTCCCCACCCACAGCCAGAGCTGTTCCCTGAGTTGCTCATGAGGTTCCCTACATGGGCTACCTGCAACCTTCCAGCCATCTTGCACAGCAGATCTGCACCTGCCCCATTGCAGTCCTATCATATCATATCTCTAGATCAAGGAGGGAAGTTCTGTCCCAGAACAATGAACCTCTGCGCTGAGTCCCTGCTTGCCACAAACCAAAGTCCAGTGCAGGTTAAAGTGTTCATAACTGAATGAGAGTCAGCAGGAGCAAGCTGGGTAAGCCCTATCGCCATCTGGTCAAACTGTTACTGCTGCTTGAAAAGACTGAAAATCACTGATACAAAAATGAGTTATTCCTTCAGACTGTCGACTTACATGGACCTCACCATAGCAGTATCTTAGCACCTCACAGTCTGTAATGTACTGAGCCTCATAACACCTAGGAGATTGGGAAGTGCTGTTATATCCATTTTACAGATGGGGAATTGAGGCAGAGAGAGAGCAAGGCCCAGACTGATTTCAATAGAAATTAGGAGCCTTAAATGCCTTTGAGGATCTGGACCTAAGTGACTTGCCCAAGGTCAGAGATGAAGTGTGTGGTACAGCAGAGCCTTGAACCCAGGTCTCACAAGTCCCAGGCCGGTATCCTAAACATGTACTATCCTTCTCAACTAGACTGAGCCCCAAAACCAATAGATAAAGCAGGCCACAACCTGTGAATAAGGGCCTGATCAACCCCCAAGGAAGATGAAGGCACACTCCCGCTGACATCGGTGGGTGCTGCACTGAGCCCTGCAGGAAATATTGTACCTGGGTTTTTTTTTTACTTTTGGCATATATACATCCATTAACTGGGAAGCACTTCCCAAGGCTGCACTTACCCAAGATGAATACTTCCTTAGCACATATCCCAGGGAACCAATTTAACCCAGCAGCAAGTGGCAATGCCGCTGCTTAATTGGGACAATTTTAGCAAAAATTCCACTTAATGGAGGCATATTGGGCCGGTGCCAAGGAGTTAAGTAGTGGTAAATAAATAAGATGTAAAATCCAACTTCCTCTCTTGTTAATATCAAAGTTGCTAACTTAAAAAGTAAAGATGAAATAGAGATGAAATGTAGTGAATTTTATTTGTAGCTTTATATTTTTATTCAGTACTTTAAACAAAATGTTCCAGTCTTTTCAGGCTTTTTTTAAGGGCTTTTTTCTTCAATTTTTAGTTCTTTGGAACAGGGACAATCTTTTTGTACAGGCATTTGTACATGCACCTTAGCACAATGGGGTACAGGGTCATGACATGGGCTCCTCGCCATTTCCACAATGCAAATCAATAATAATAATCTTAGCCTTGATACTTCAAAGGAATCTGTGTAGTCATAAGAGTCCAGACATAGGAATCCCTGTGCAGGGTTGGTACCTTCACCACCGCAGCCCACTTAAATAGGACTGTAGGGCCATCCAGGAGGACATCCCAAATCAATAATATTGTACGTTCTAGAGCACCTTCCACCCAGTGCAATTATAAGAAGATGGTTTTCCTTCATGTGGTGTCTAGGCTGAACTGTCAGAAAGGAGAATCTGCCAGATAAGTGGACTACAGCGGGGAGGACCCATTCCTGCTCCCAGTGGAAAAACTCCCATTGACTTTGATGGAAGCAGGATTGGGCACATAAACACAGCTCTGTATAACTTTCCATTGATAGGCGTGTCAGTAAAAGTACCATATTACTCTACCAGAAAGGAAGGATGGACTTGTGGCTAAGGCACTAGCTGAGGGTACAAGAGATTGAGGTTTGATCCCTGACTGCCACAGGCCTCCTGCGATCTTGGCCAAATCACTTAGTCTCTCTGTACCTCAATTCCCGATCTATAAAATGGGGATTACAATATTTCCTTTCTCCCACCCTTTGTCTACATAGGCTGTAAGCTCTCCAGGACAAGGGCTGTCTCTTATGATGCATTTGTACAACACCTAGCACAATGGGGCCCCGATTTCAGTTGGGGACCTCAAGGTGTCACCATTTACAATAATAAATAACAACAACAGAACTCTTCCTACAATTACACAGGGCTGGGATATCCTCAAAGCAGTTTGGGTGTCTCATTGAGGGAATGTAAACCAAAGTACCTTAGAAATACTTCTCCTGTGGTGTGAATCCTCTCCGTCCTTTCTGAGAGATAGCATTAACTGATAGACAAGCCTGCAGGGCATCAAAGGTCTCCCCCTCAACACACACACACACACCACATGCCTTTCCCCCTTCCATCATTAAGAGGGACAGTTTTACAGGTAACTGAATGATTTGAAGAAAATAAAAGTGCATAAAAATGGTCTATTCAAGACACAGACTTAGTAACCTGTAAAAGATTTTGGTTAAATGCATTTCCACGGGACTCGTACAGTCTGGCTTTGACTGAAAGCGTTTTGTACATAAACAAACAAACAACATTCCACCCATCCATTAAAAATCTCCAGTCACTTTAATACATCACAGTGTAACCATTTAGCTCAGTCATTTTTCATTGTTTGACCTCACTTTTAATTAGAGACTAAATTATTAATGCCGTTTGATAGGAGACAAACTACTTGAGAGCGCTGCTGTTCTCTAGGCCAGCTCTCAGGAACTACACATTAGGGTTTGTAAATTTCAAATAAAACACAAGTGGCCAGAGGAAAAACAATTTACATTTACAGCTCCTACAAACCCAACATCCATCAAGAGTTTGGTTCTAAAAAATCTCTTGCAGTGTTAACAGTAGACTTTTAAAAACCAGCAAGGAAATATAAAGTTCCCTCAGAGAGAAACTCCCGAGAGATTTCTCCAAGAAGTTCTGTAGCTCTGTAAAAGTCATTGCCAGATTCTCTAATCACGTCTATGATCAGAGAAAGAAGGTAACACTGTATTTCTCCTAGATTGCTTTGAAGTACAGGGTTGATGTGTCCCCAGCAATAAGGCGGGAGGGTGAGCACACAGGAATACTATAGGTGGTTTCAAACATCACTAGGCTATCGGCCCTATGGGCTGATCCAGCCATCTAACTGGTGGTCTGACATTAATAACTCCAATATTATTTCCTGTCTAGCAATGCTGGTATTTAACGTGCCCATCATTGTGGCACCTGATCCCTTTTAAGTACCTGCCTAGTTTTTCACTACCGGTGCTTTCTTATTGGGGGTTCAGAACCAGTATAAAACTGCAATTCCTGTAACATCAGTAGTAACAAGGAGGACTGAAGTCTCCTTAATAGCAACGTAGACCTAGCTTGGGGTGACGAGTCTCCTTGATAATAATAGAGTCCAAATCTGGGGGTGGGGCGGTGGGGGGTGGATAACTATAAAGACTGGATTTGGACTCCCTTTATAACAAGGGAGGCTGGACCTGCATACGCCGCCTTCCATTAAAACCAAGAATGGATGATCCTAGTATAAAAATGCTGTGAATTGTGACCTTGAATAGAGATTATTAAATACCTGGGATCAAATTCAGCCTTGGTGCAACTCCACTCCATTAACTTCAGTGGAGATACACTAGGGATGGATTTAGCTCAGGGTTTCTGCCCTGTTTTTAAAACACTGCCTTAGACTGGAGTGCCCTTCATCCTGACCTGTGGATTTTTACCTGTGCTAACCAGGGGCCCAATCCTGCAGTATTGACTCCTGGAGCAGTCAGGAGGCCCACTGAAGTCAATGGGAATGAGGGTGCTCTGCAACTCCCCTCAGCACCTTGCAGCACTAGGCTCATGGGAACAAGTGAGTAGGTTGTGTTGTAATAAATGCAGGTGTGTGAGTAAATCAGACTGAAACCCTGCAAAAATTGCAACTTTAAAAGTTAGACAGGGAACTGAAAATACATTGAGGGATGGGGGAAGAAATACTCCTACTGTAATGTTCATTTTCATTTTGCTGTGTTAGACAACTGTTTATTTCCTTTCCCATATTACTACAGTAGAATATCACAAGAACATATGTTTCCTATGCTTCTGATAATGACCTGATGCGACAGTCCTTTCATGCACACAACTCCCCTTGACCACCGTGGATTAAGAAATGAATTGAATTTTCTGTGCTGCTTCCTTGTTACTGTATTTATGTGTCCCAGTGGTAATAAGCTGAAGGAGAGGGGTGATCTGGAATGGTACACTACATATTCTGGGTACACTGACTGAACAATGTAAATAACAATAATAATTATCCTGCATATTTGGTAAAGAGGAAAACATGATCTCCTCATTGTTTGGAGAAGAAGCAAAAAACAAAACAAAATAAACACACCCAGTAACTTCAGACAGGTCCTACCTGCACAATCCTCTAATGAATGGTGCCTGGGATTTGTCATTGGAATCAGTTACTTTTCAAAGCAGAGGCATCTGGAATGGTAATATTTTAGTGCCACTGGTCTAAAGTTCTGTCCATTTTTTCCCCATTTAAAACCTTGTATTTACAAGTTTTTACAAACTGATCATAAAAATTCACTCTGTGTTGGAACTTGGCCTACATGATTTTCCACCCCATATCAGAGAGCGATTTCATTTTGATTTGACTAAATTTCAAAACCATTGTTTTAACTGATTTTAAATGAAGAAAAATAAAAAATTTGATATGACTGGAATGCTTTCCCTTCTTTCTCCCGCCTCCCCAAAAACTTGCATAGTCCCCAAAAACAGTTTAAGTTTAAAATAACCCTGAAGTGAACAACCTGCAAAGTTCTCCAGTCTTTTTCTGGTAGAGTGAAATCCATCCCACTCAATGGAAAGAAAGAAAGCATCTTAATGCAGAAGGTGTCCTGATAAAGGTGAAACAGAATACTCAGTGCATTTGGGGATACATTTGGATGGTCTCTTCTGATAAGAGGTTGCCTAATAAGCATGGTCTCTTGCACAGGTTTCACTGTATTTCAAAGACATTGTAAAACAGCTGAGAATTTCTCTCTGAAAAGTTGATATGCAGGACATGTCCAGTAACTGTATTCCTAAGATTCTTACATATGTCTATGGCCAATATAGGTTTTTAAAACCAAACAGGTTTATATGAGAACTTAGAACAAGCCTAAGAAGCCTGTTATAGTCTTTTGGCTGAAAAGTTATTTGGGGCTGGGTTTTGTTTGTTTTGTTTTCAAATATCCATTTATGTGGATGATTTGACTATTAATTAAATAATATTTTATACTTCTATAGCACCTTTCCTTAGAGGATCTCAAAGTACTTTACATGCATTCATTGATTAAAGCTCTCAACACTCTTTTAGATGAGTCAGATATTATTATTCCCATTTTGAAGCGGGTGGCTGAGATACAGGGAGATTATATGACTTGCCCAGTCAGTGGCAGTACTGGAAAAAGAACCCAAGAGTCCTGATTCCCTGCCCTATAGACTAGTCACTCCACCATATTCCCCCAATTATGCCTTTTATATATTTACTGATAATGAATCAAACTATATCATGGCACTTTAAAATTTCTCAAAGGGATCATGGAAAAGGCTAACTGATCTGAAGGAGCTGTACAGATCTATCAGGCTAGTAATCCACATTTTCAAATGGCTTTTTTCATTTATGGAGCAATACCGGAGTAGCTGTGCTTTAAGAAGCCTTTTCTCTGGCTGATGTGCATATGTAACTCCCATCAATCTTAATGGGGGCTACGCAGGCCCATCAACAGGAAAATTAGACACTTTAGGGCCAAACTCTGCCCTCAAATGCACATTCAGAGTTTCCACTGCCGATAATGAGACCCTTGTGCAAGCCCAGTGATAGAATTTACCCCTTGAAAGTGTTCTGTGGGGTCAGCCATGTTTGACTTACTCAGTATGTTCCCTTTGGGGTAGTAAAATGCATTGAATTTAAGTCTGCATAGGAGCCACTTAATTACAAAGGGACATCATCAACTCAAAAGTCACCTTTCCCTCCGAAAATTTTATACTTATAATTGTTACAGGTCACCCCAAAGCTCGCCAGAAGTGAACAACTGTAAGATTTGAGGGTTACACAAGAAAGCATCTGAAGTCCTTGAATTTACCCCTTCCCCACCTTTCAGATCCACTTCTAATCCTCTAAAGCCCTGAGTCCAAGAGGCAGTAGTTTCAATTGTTATTAAATGCCTTTTGGGAGGATTATAATTTGTATTCTCGATTAGACAAGGAACAGAGCTATCTAACTAATGGTATCACAAATAGCCACCCTATAATGATTGAAATGTATAATCCCTCCCAAAGATGGTTAGAACCATTTAAACTACCCTCTGCTTAATTAAGGGGAGTTTAGGGATTAGACACAAGGTTGGGAGGGAGGTAAAGGGAGGCTAAACTTAAATTTAAACTACTTTTTATACTGTTAGGGCCAGAGCCTGGGGAGCCAGGACTAGGTGAGGATCGAGAGGATGCAATGGCTGGGTCAAACACCAATTAACCTGCTCTATCCCATCTTGGCCTGGGCACTGGCCATGTGAGCCCATAGGCTGCCCACCATTCCTGCCCTGACTTGTGTACAAATTCCCGGGGTGGGACAGGGCAGCAGAGCAGGGGAGAACAGGAGACCCTTTCTTCTGCGGAAGGTCCCCCCCTCTTCCAAGCATCTCCACCCAAGCTCCACATTCCCTTCCGCCCTCAGGGCAGAGGACCCCTCTGATGAGTGGGTGGAAGTGTTGTGACCTCCACGTTACAGCTGGCGAAACTGAGGCACAGGGAGGTGAACTGTGTGACCCAGGCAAGAATATTAGCCACATCTCTGGATGCCCCACGCTGCTCCCCCTGCTTTAGCCACGAGACTAGCTTTTCCCTGCCTCCTGAGCCAGTACATGTGAAATAATCTGTACACGTTAGCTAGGATTGTATGTACAGAAGGCCCGGATCCCTCCATCAGGCAGGGCCAAATTCTGCTCTCGGCTATGCTGACGGAGTTGCTCCGTATTTATACGGCTGTGTAACAGAAAACTAATCGGGCCCCTAATGCCCTGTATGGGCAATGTTCACCGCCAGCCTGCTCCCTGCTACCCGCAAGGAGCAAAGGCTGGCGAACCTGTAACCTCTCCATAACACGGGTAATGAATTCGGTGTCTTTAGGTTAATGCCAAGAAACAAGGGCCCTAGCTATGCACAACCGGCGCCGCTTATGCATCGGAGGGGTGGCAAAAAGCAGCCGGCGCCTGCAAGTTTCCCTTTCTTCAGCAGTTCTTGGAACTGCCAATACCGCGCTGAACAGAAGTGATCAGTTTGTTCTTCTTCACACTGCCCATCAATCCAATCACACTTGGGGTGGGTAAACAGAATCGATTAAAGTCCCTGCAGCAGCCTCCTCGGCTCGGCCGCCCGGGTCTCCTTTCTGGCACAAACACCTCTCCCTCATCAGCCGCACTAACTGGGGAGAACAAGCGGATTTTACTCGCTGCCTCTCCCTGCTGATTGTGGAGACAGCTTTGTCATTAGAGTAAATTAATCAAGGTGGGGGGGGGGGAAACGTTTTCGACAGGCTGCCCTGCTTGCTTAGAAAAAAGCAACCCCCAAATTAGTGTCATAAAGGGAGAGCCAGACACTGCTGCGCCGAGCTAAGAAGACAAAGAGTTGGGAAGCAAAATCACTTAAGTTTATTTCCAAGTTGAACGACAATTTGGGAACTTGAGGCCAGAAGAAAAGGAGACGGGACCCGAGACTAGATCGCCAGGAAACAAAAAGGACGGGACTGCTGCCCACTTCCTGGGGGTTTCGCTTTCCTGTATCCCCCAACCCCTCAATGACTGGTGCTCTGGGGGCTGCTCCCTCTCACTTTCACACCAGTGTAAACTCCAGGGCAATCCCTGGGGTTAGCAGGCCTCGACCAAGAGAAGGATTGGCCTGGTTTCTCCAGCAGGCACACATATTTGTGCAAGGCAGGCATGCTGTGCATGTAACACACCAGTGCACACGTTCCAATACTATGTACATGCATACTGCGTACCAGGCATGCCTGGGCATAATATACAGCTGCCCCTGCATAGGCTCACAAGCACACACTGAAAACTAGCATGCACAGGAGGGTGCGTTTACAGGGCATAAAATGTAGCACGCGCAGCGTACATAGGCCCAAGCCCGCAGGTGCACGCACGCACACGCTGAAGTGCCCTCCCAAGTGCGCGCGCATGTGGCTGGCTTGTGCGCACAGATGCCCCCTTGCGCGCACAGATGCCCGCTTGCGCAACCAGCCAGCTGTGCGCCCAAGCCAGCCACATGCGCGCGCACACCCTTTGGATAGCCTTCCTCCCCTAAAACCTCTCTCCCTTTTATTTCCTCTAAAGGGACAAATGTCCGGCCCAGTAGCAGTATGGTCATAAAGCCGAAGGACTGATTTTACCGTTCAACCAGCAGCCCCTTGAGTGGCTTTCATTCTTCCCACTTTGATCATTTGACCTTCATTTTAAAGGTCTTTCACTTAGAGCGAAAGTGGCTGGATATTGCGAGAAGCTAGTCAGCCTTTTGCCCCGGTGCCTCCTCAAAATAAATAAATAAAAATAAACCTGGAGAAAGCCCCAGCTATTCATAACTTTTTTCGGGTCTGTCCGGGTGCAGTTCCACCGTTGTCCAGTTAACAAAATCTAATGAGATTTAAGAGCCCTGAGGTGTCACTCCATAATTCCGAGTGGCTAGAACGAGAGGCATGGATGGTTTGCAGCCTGGCCTTAGAGAAGCGAAGGTAGCTTCTGGTGATTGCTCTGCCCGTTGTGAAAACTCAGCTCGCCTTTTTCTGGAGCCATTTAAACTAGCTGGCAGGGGAGCCTGGAATCCCGATTTCTGGAGCCCGGCTCCAACTTCCCTCTGCAGTGCAGTCGCAAGGAGGAATTTTTGTCTTTGAAAATCTTGTCAGTATAACAACACGCTTGATAAGGGCAGTGTTGTAGTTACACTTCTTTAATTAAGTGAATAATTAAAAAGAAGTTGATCATCAATTAGTTAATTAAATAATTAATCCATTTTACTTTCATACCCTATTTTTTTTTTTTTTTTTTTGTTAATCACTGTGGCTTCAGTAATGAGCCTCCAATGGGTTGCTAAGCAACTGCCTCCGCGTTTAAACAATCAGCAGCTGCCTCCCATCAGCGCCCGTCTGAAGGGATGCCGAGGGGGTGCCAAGAAGGACAAGGCGCTGCCAGCCTGCCACTCCCCTGCTCCTCTCTGCAAACACTAGGCAGGACCTGCCGAGACGGAACAGATTGCAAGACAACCCTGCCTACCGCGCCTTCAGGGCCGGACCCGAGCTGGGCTCCTTCAGCGCCAAAGGACCGGGGGGGCTGCACGTCTGAGAGCGGCAGCCTGGGCCCCACAGCGGCAACAATCCCACCAGAGCCAAACTCCAGGAGAAGTTCAGCGCTGGGGGGGGGTGACGCTCTAGCAAAGGGCTGCTGCTTGTGGCCGCGGAATCGACGGTCTAGGAGGTTGGTCCCATCTCTCCCTGCGAGGATTCTGGGCTGCGGGGACTGGGACTATGCGGGACGGATTCTCTGCAGGCTGCTGGGGGGGGGGGGGGAAAAAGGAGGGGCTGAACCTCCCCACCAGCTTAGTTAGTGATTTATTCCCCCCCAACCACGTTTGCTCCTTTGAAACAGTAACAAGAGAAGGGGGGGATTGTAAACAGTACAACAACCAATTACACACACACACACGGTTTGCCAAGTGGAAAGCAAATGTTTCTGAACTCCACACGTGCCCAGCCCTGTGCTGTAGAGGTAGAATTTGCTCTTTTATAGCAATGGCGTGGGGGAGGGAGGAAGCCTTGTGGAATCCGGGAACTAAAGGGCAAAGAAATCCCCCATGTCAGCTGTTTGGAGTGCCTAACTTCTTGCCACTTAGAAAAGAAGAGCAGCCCAGCTGCAGGCAAAGGGCCGAGGAGGAAAGCGGGGGCCCCAAGGTAGGAGCGGGTGAGCATTCAGTCAGGTAAAAGTTATTTATTTGCGCCACCGCTCTCAGGCTATCTTCTTGCAGCAGATAAATAACTAGCAGGGTAGCGCAAACAGCCCGCTTCTTTTAACTCGCCTCCGGCCAAACCACAACCACCCCGTTTGCATTCGGACAGGGGCTAGGGTCCCTGCTGGACAGACTGAGTGAAGCAAGTTTCCAGCTCGAAGCATCTATCCGCCAACTCAGCAAAACTCACGGTCTCTCTGTTAAACTGTGGGTCACAGGCAGGTAGAATGGGCCTGTGATCACATACAGGCTAGGACTGGGCGAGAGCTGGATTCCAGTCTCAGCTCTGCCCCTGCTTGGCTGTGCCCTCCCCATCACGTCACGCTGTGCCTCAATTTCCCCTTCTGTAAAATGGGGGCGGTAATACCAACCTGCCTCGCGCGGGGGTTCTGAGGCTTTCAGTAATGTCCCTGAAGCGCTCTGAGACCCTGGGTGGATGGCACTGTAGAAGGGAGAAGTGATATTCTTATAGCGACTTGGCCAAAACCACCCGCCCACCCCACAGAGTGAGATCCTGGCAAGCTTTTGTCTGAAGCCCTTCTGCTGGGTTTGAATCTAGGGGATCCCATTGGGGTGGCACGGGCTTTTCCCACTCACTCACTCTCCTCTGCCTCCTCAGGTGACAAAGAAAGGTACAAAGATTGATCTGCCCAGTGTCTCCAACCTTGGGAACACGTTTCCAGTGGGTGGGTGGTCGGTCGACATTTATGGGAGGCGGGTCCCCTGGCTGAGAAGAGCTTGCCTCGTGAGTCAGCGGCTTCTCTGCTTTCCCCTTGTCTCTCAGATACCAGCTTCCTCTCCCCCTCTATTCTCTTGAGTTACTCTTCTGTGTTGCCGATTGTTTTTCTGCCCCGGGGCCACACTGTAAATGAGATGTTACATCTGCACTGAGCTAAGTAAACACTTTATAAATGAATAAATAAGTGAATAAATAACGAAATAGTTATAGCCGCGCAACTCGGAGCCCGCCAAAGCAAAGCCGGGCTGTGGCTTTACCCATGTTTCAGATGGCTACAGAGGAGCATGGCGTTTTCCCAGCAAAGGGCGAGGAAAATGCCAACGCAATGAAGTTGTTAGAGCCCTGCTTTGTGGGTGAGCGCGCGGGGAGGGGGGGCTGCTAGTCGCTTTAGCAATCAAATCATTTTAAGAATATTAAATTCAGCCACTGGAGGTGGGGGGGGAGGAAACCCTCTACAAGGTAGCTGAGGGGTGGAACTCCCGGCTTTTTCACTCCCGATAGCATAATTCAAATGTCCCGTTTCATCCATCTTTTATTTTTCGCCTAAATGATCTGCTTGACTCCTTGGAATAATTTCCACAGATGATGTTTTGGGGCTCATCATTTCCACCCACCGCTTTCATAGAAAAACGGATTTGAGAATCGCCTCTGAAAACCGGATTTGCAAACTGAATATTTCTACAGGACACACAATGCTGCTCTAAGTACGGCTCTTATTAAAGGAGCCGGAGAAAACTCCTTTGAACTGTTCTCCTCTCTCTCTCTCTCTCAGCAGAGCTTCAGTCATACCTCTCAACTCTCTGATCTAAGAGATCAGGGACAAGGCTAAAGAAATTAGGGACAAAGGAGTAAAATCGGAGACAGCATGTCAGAAAGGGGAATGAGCATAAGTAACTTGCAGCGTGGACACATATATATATATATATATATATATATATATATATTATTGCCTTGCCAATAAGGCTCCAGACGACAAGTGGATTCTGCCAGGTTAACTGCGGAAATTGACACGGGGGGGGGGGTCCGAATAAAAAGAGAAGGGAGGTGTCGTCTTCCTATGCCTGTATGAAAGGGGAGGTGTATGAAGGAGGTTTCCAAGCTGGCCCAAGTCAGGTATTTGCTAAATAAATAAACCAAAAAAACACAACCCCCTACCAAACCCAAAGGCTGAACTTCGTAATTATAACGGATAACAGGAACAAATGCAAAAGCACTCATTGAGTAACTGATATCAATTATGAAAACAGGCTTTTGAGTCTGGAATAAATGATAGGGGAATTGGCCTGCGAGGGAGTGGGAACAGACATGTTATTATTTACGCCAGATTAAGAAAAGTATCCAATTTGCTGGCCATCTCCTTCCGCTGGGAATTGGCATCAATTTTATTATTGTTCCTCAGATTTTAATATTCTCTAAACGAATTGCTATTGAGCTAGGTAGTTAGTCAATAGTTTAATGCAATTAATTAACTTTCAATTGTTGGGTTATATTTCCCCTCCCCCTCCCCCTTTTCCTGGATAGGAAAACTCTGTGGCAGCATTTGTTTACAGTAAATAAAACTGAAAGGCATTTGAAACGGGCTCTGTTCATAGTGTGTGTGTGTGTGTTGACTGTTTGGTGTCTAGGTTTTTCCACTGTTCCGTGCATTGTACGACATAACTAGTATCGTCAGTACATTTCTTCAAACAATGCTTCCTAGATTCCATTTGTAATGGAATTGGAGGGAGAAAATGTAATTGTGTGTTAAACATGAGCCAGCCATACATGAAGATAAGCAGGTCTGAGTGACTGGGTATGGAAATCCCGTGCGGGAACTTGATGCTGGATGTCTATTTTGGAGTTAAATGGTTCATAAAAAAATATGAAACTGGCTTTTATTTCCTTATTTACTCGTCTATCTAGGACTTTTCATGCGGCACTACACTAACTCGGGCGGGGAGGGATACAAGAGTAAATAATGTAATCACTTTAGTTGGTCCTAGGTCTTGGAGGCATGGCTGGGGCAGGAGCACGATTTGGGATTTTTTGTATGAACGTGTATGAACATTTTGTAATAGAAGTCAAAGAGGATCCAGCCCGTCTGTTGGATGAAGGTAGAAGAGAAGAGGTGACCTTCAAAGGGTAACTAGACAATGTTAATTTTACTCTTTTAAGGGATCACACTTTTGTTGTTGTTAATGCCCGGTCATTGTGTAGCAATGTACCTGTATTGCAATGGCATGGAATCATGGATCATAAGGAAGTTCTTTGGGTGTTGATGCAGGGACTTGTATGTGGGTGTGTGTACATACAGGCTTGTCTGTGTGGATATCCGCTGAGTTCTAGAGAAGTACCATTATCATTCAAGTCTAGTAAATACAGGTTCATGGACACTCAGTCGCTTTGCCTTTTTCCTAAGAGAGAACAGTGGAATGTGGGTTGGCATGGGCAATATTCCCAAATTATCCCTTTTCTTCTCTTCCCCCCTGGCTGGCCTTCCAGCCCACTCTGGGCTGATTTCGCTGAAAAGTCCGGCTGAGGGACACGTTTTTAACAGGGCAGGTAACATTTCTAACCTCCCCGTTCTGGAAACCAGCCCTCTCCTGCAGGAACTTTTCCTGAACTTCCCCATTAAACAGGTCAGCAGAGCTCCCTGGTGCAGCAGGCCCCAAGCCTCCCCCAACAGCACGATCTCAACTTCTAATTCAAGCCGGAGCAAAGAGATCCCGTGAAATCATTTTGAGCCAGGGAGCAAAAGCCCATATCGAGATGAGAAGCAGCGCATGGTGGTGGGAGTTTGGGGGTTCCAGAACTGCAGAATCCTAAAGCTCCCGGGCCAGGTAGCACTTATCAGCCCAGCAGAAGGAAAAGCGAACGGGTCCCACGATTTAATGGAAAATTGAATTCCTGCGGAGTAGCTCGCAGGCCGGGCCGTGGCATTTCAGAGTGGCTTAGAAGTAATATTCCGTTCGCCGGGGCCGTGAAATAGGCGTAATTTCTCTATGGTCCAGTTGCTTTTCCAACCCCTGTCGCGGGCCGGGCAGTGCCTGTAATTGACCCGGCCGGGCCGGGAGGAAAGATCTGCCCAGCCGCTGACCGGGCCTCGGGAAAGGTGAGGCTGTCCCGCACATCTGGGAACGTCGTTAGGGCAGGAAGTTTTCACACTTCACGTTTCATTAAACCCAGGGCTCGGATTCCTTGGGAAGGGGACGGGGCGGGCGGCGGCTGAATTGGGAACCGCTGGGGGCGGGTGATTTGCAGCTGTTGTGATAAAGAGCCCGGGGGCAGGCGCAGCTCGGGCTGGCCAGAGGCTGGGGGGAGAGGAAGAACTGCCCTGCTACCCTCAGCAGAAAGTCGCGCTTTTTTTCGGGAGTGGGAGGGTGGGTTGGGCTATAAACCAGCGCGGGCCCTGCTGTAAGTCTGGGGTGGGCCCCGTGCTCTCCAGCAGTTATTTGTAGTAATAATCTTCCCTTCTGTAAATAGCACGAAGTCCTTTCCCACCCTCCAGCACCCTCTGGGCTCCCCCGGGCTGGAGCAAGTTCCACCAGCTGATGGAGCCGCGAGCCGGGCAGAGGAAGAGAATCTAGAGGCGCACTAGGCTGAGTCATGCCAAGCCCCCAGCTACCGCCCGGCTAGCACAAGGCTTGCAACCGCTCACGAGTCCACGGGCAACACAAACAAGTAGCCAGAGGACGAGCAGCGCCTGGAGCGCGCGCAAGCAGATTTGGGGTGAACCACACTTGAGTTCCCAGGGTGGCTGCGAACCCCTGAATGGAAGGAACTCTGGCTTCCCGCTTTGATCCGGGTTCCCCCGATAACGTGGGGGCTAGGATGTACCTGCTTCTTCCCCACCCCTCAAAGGGGGAGGGGACTGTCACCCAGCTCTGCTACCGATTTTCAACTTTCTGTTGGCCCTGTTTTCAAAGAGACAGAGAGAAACAGGAAGCAAAGGGCC
Organism: Eretmochelys imbricata; assembly: GCF_965152235.1. NCBI lineage: Eukaryota > Metazoa > Chordata > Testudines > Cheloniidae > Eretmochelys > Eretmochelys imbricata. The sequence goes on from NC_135581.1 coordinate 13,026,975, forward strand.
CATTCTTTTCAATAATCTGATTTTATAGTTACAGATATTGTCTTTAATGTCTGAAGGGGATAGTAGTTGGAAGCTTAAATTACAATTGCTTCTACTTAAATTTATTTGATGGCCGTCGCCTGTTATATTCGCCTTATATGGGTTTTCCCCTTCCTCCCCCTCCCCCCCATAATCTTAAATGTTTGAAAGGGGTTTATTCTGTACTTACAGTGAGTGAAATTAAAAAGAAACAGTAAAATGTTTGAAAATGAAGTGCATTATGTTTAATAAATTTAAAATGAACAAAGACTGCTATATTGCCAGCAATATCAGTTCTTGCCCAGGGGTATTAATAAAGACTGGGAGGTTTGGGGGAAAAAACAATATTTTCTATTAAAATTCTACGGTGCGTTTCAATATTAAAAGGATAGATGATGAATTTTCAGTGTTACTCAGAAGGGGTCAGCGACTAATTTCATTTCTTTCTGGTCAGCATTCTGTCGATAATTAATCAAAAGCAGAGTTTCTTAATGAAACACTTCTCATAAGGTGATAATTAGCAGGAAAGAAGCGGACTGCAGCCAGTCACTGGTAGCTGTCTAATAACCAGAATGAAATCAGGGCTGGGACCTGGGAGTTAGGCAAGAGTTTGTTTTTTTGTTTTTTTTTTTTTTAAAGGAAGAGCTACTTTATTCAAATGCGGGGAGGGGGATCAGTGTTGGGCTTGCCACCCCAGTTTTGATCATTTTAGTTATTATTTCAAATCCCATTCCACTAAACCTCTCTCCTGTTGTAAATATCTGACACCCCCCTGTCAGTCCAAATATTAACACACATGCCAAAAATGAGTGTTACTTTCAACCAGGGAGAAATTGTGCCTTGAAGTTTGCTGGGTAACAGGGAGAAGAATATATTGACACCTCCCCCAAAATATCAGTTAGATCAAAGGAAAATACAGTCTTCATAAAAGACCCCAAGGTGAGCTCTCCTGGCCATCGTGTTGGGTTCGTCTGGTGCTTCCCCTTTCAAGAGATTATTAATGGAGAAAGTATGAGAAATTTTAAAAATATACAATTAAGGGGTGAAGAGTAAATGAAGTTAATGAAGAAAATTAACAGCAATTAGTGAAAGCACTGGGATTGGGCGTGCTGGTTTCTCCGAACAGGAAAGTATCTGTTAACAATTAAACAGATACTTTGCGCATAAACAAAGGAAATTAGGCTCTGGAATGATATTAAACAGTATAAAATTAACTGAAAGTGCCAATAAGTGGGGGATTAAAGAAAACCTGGTATTAATTCATGGGTATGAACAGAGCCCTGCAGAAATGAAACAGAGGTGAGTTGAGCCTTTAATTAATATTTGGCTAGCGCCTACCTTATTCATAATATTCATTGCTGTAATTACTCCATAAACAGACAAGGATAATTTGTTTAGATAGATAAAAATAACCTTCAGGTGAGATTTGAAATACAAAACCAATCTATCCCCTGCATCTCGTCTGGCTCTTAAACTGCAAACCTTTCAATGGGTTTTTTTTCCTAATATTAATATTTTTAAATCCGAACATGAATGACAGGTACCGCTTTCCTGCGATGTGGGGTTATTATTATGGAATTCTCCTGAAATGCTGTAAACTTTCAGATAAAGCTGAGAGGCAGGAGGTTGTTGAGTAGATGAGATTATTGATAGTTATTGAAAGTATTCAAATAGGATTTAGAAATCAAGCTACTGCGCCTTTAATAGAATTCCAGATAATCTTTTATCACAACAAGACACCCATAGAATTATTTAAACAGATTGGACTACTCCAGCAGCAAATTTCAATTATTCTAATGCTTTAATAAATGTGTGTTGTGTGTGTGTGTGTATTAAATTCAAGCTTCTTAATCCAAATTTTACGATTTAACTGCTCTGATTTTTCATTACAGCTACACCCACATAACAGCAATTTACATCTTTTGTTTCCGGAGAAGCTGATCCCTTATCAAATCAAACCTGAACATAACAGAACATGAAATAAAACTTAAAAGTGAGCTAAGAAATGTATATGGACACACACAAATAAATATCTGCAAGCCATTTTGGAAAGCATGGAAGAGAGACAGAGAGAACGGGAAGCCCAGATATGAAATACGATGAAAATCAAGAACGCAGGGAAATTAAGAGCGGAAGATTGAATTGATGGGATTTGGGGCTTTGTGGCTAGAACCTTTTGTTTCAATATTTATTTCCTCGGAGGTTAATACCTTTTCTTTTTAAACGTAACAGCAGGTGGGGGGGAGGTGGGGAGGAACGTGGCCTTCAAAATCTGTCCGCATCAAACCAACTAACAGAGCAGGATTATCAAACAGTAGGACAGAAACAATATTTTAAATTGTGGAGATGGGCTCTCAAAGGGGGAGGATACAAACCGGATCAGCAGCTCTCTCGCGCGCGCTCTCTTTCAAATAAATAAATAGCCAGGGACGTCCTCTAGTGAAAGGGGAACGAGTTTAACGGGTTTTTAAAATATTAGAACTCCCTTACTAATGAAGCAATCGTGGCCTCTGTAGGCTTGTAAAGCAAATAATTGGGAACTGATTGCTAGGTTGCAATTTACTGTCCTTTTGCCCTTTGCTGTAAGAGCCTCCAACCTTACACAGACTGTCCTTGGTGCTAAAACTTGAGGGAAAGTCCATCGCCGTTTCCCTCGAACGATAGCCCGTGTTTCTTGGGGCGGTGTGTATATTACACACACAGAAAGAGAGAGAGTGGGTATCGGAGCCCATGCAACGCCACTCTTTGATTTACTGAATCTACATCTGAGGAATAAGACGGGGGGATAAGCAGATGCAGCAGCTGATTAATTGTTGGCTAGAATTCCCCCACCCCCACCAGCTGGAAAAACCAGAAGACAAGTGTGTTTAGGCTGCCTGCGAAGTCAGTAATGATGTTCTTTATTCATTTTCTTAGCTGGCACCGCGAGGATCTATGTTGCAAATCTGCTATTGAGATTGAGCCATAGTCTCTGGACCACCTCGGTGAGGGCTGGGTGACGCATTGGG